>NC_080063.1:16527796-16607796 GCF_026212465.1 Amaranthus tricolor | reverse complement strand
CACCATTGTATCCTTATAGGATTACAAATGAAAGTTAAGCAAATTTCTTATAGAATATTAGATTGAGAATTTCGTATCAAATCGCTCGGTCGCTCTTAGATCAACGTTAATAATGTTTGGTCTATTTGTTGAAGTTGTTGGCTGAAGCAGTTGATTCATTTGATTAGTTGAAAATATTGGCTGATAAACTAACTCTTTTAAATCAGTTATTATGGAGATGTGTACTAAAAATTCACTGTTGCTTGTTTGGTTTTTCATTGGAGAAAAAGTAAATAAAAAAGCCAAAAGACAATAAAAAAAGTTACTTCTAGTAAATTTTTAATAGATCGGGCTTAAAAACAATTTATTAAAATATTTTTTTACATTGTATATCCAGTTAAAATGTGAAAAGTTTAAAGTCAACAAAAAGCTTGTAAAAAATCATTTGTCAAAATCCCTTACTTAATGATATTTGGTTTTTTTGTAATTTATTGTGGTCAATCTTTAGAGTTTTACATCCATTTTATCGAAAAAATAGTCTTGGATAAGTAAAATTATACACATTGTCATATATTTTAGGTGCACATACAATTGGACAACCAAGGTGTACAAGTTTTAGAAATCGTATATACAACGAGAGTAACATTAACCCAACATTTGCCCAAGCAAGATGAACAAATTGTCCAAGAGTTACTAATTCAGGGAACAACAACTTAGCACCCTTAGATCTTCAAACCCTAACTTGCTTCGACAACAATTACTTTATACACCTCATCAACCTAAAGGGTCTTCTCCATTCAGACCAATAATTGTTTAGTGGTGGTTTTACAAATGTACTTGTGTAAAGTTATGGAAACAATCCGAGTCAATTCAACTCCAATTTTGTTTTATCCATCATTAAAATGGGAGATATTAAGCCTCTAACTGGATCTAATGGCGTAATCAAAAAGAATTTTCGGAGGATCAACTAGCTAGGGTTGTACCAAAAAGTTATGTTTTAAGTAAGATTTACTCATGTTTGAAGTTTTCATTAGGTCTTTTACTGTTTTATATGTTGTTTGATAAGAATATGTAGTTGTTGTAAGTTAACTAATGGAATTCAAGTTTGAAAGATAAAAATGTGTAAATTCTTAAATGTTATAGTTTATAGTCTCTCGAAAGTACTCCTTTTTATGAGGTGAAAGGAACATTTTAAAGCTAAGTGGCTGATAAACTAATGTTTACATTATCTACAAACAAGTTTGCACATAAATAATCAAAATATAAACAACTAAAAAGTTACATGAATAGTTTCTAGAGGCAAGTGCTCGTTCGAGCCTAGAGGGCACTCGTTCAAGCAACAAATGTTCATCTCCTCCCCTTTAGGTATGACCTTCCTTGCTTGCCCAAACCTTGCAATGAACTGTGGCTATCTAGTTCGACTGATTTACTTCAATTGACAATGCCTAAGTGCAAGCCTATACGGTACACACCAACACACCACTATACTTCATCAATGCATTATGCATATGACAATACATTCAAATTTCATAATGTCATATTAAAACAAGCTGAGATTATAGATTCACCATTTAACTAAACTAAATTTAAAAAACACTACTAATATTTTTGTCAAAAGTATCTTAACAAGGAGCCTAAAAACTTTCATTTTGGTGATCACATACAAACTATATATTGAAAAGATTATTTTTATATTGTCAAATTAGACCATATCAAATAATTTAACCCTACACATGAGATGGGTAGGTGATAAGTGCAATTATTTGCACTTATTTGTGTTAATTTTATGCTCTTTATGTGATGTTTTAGTGAGTTTTAGGTAGTGTTGTAAGTGATATTTTATATTTTTGTCTCATGTGCTTAATAATGTATTTTTTGTAATTTTTGAGGCAAAATCGAAGTTTTATTAGGTTCCAGGGGTGATAAGAGGGTGAAGGCCTAGAGAAATAGCCTAAGACCCCTAAAAGAAGTGAAGAGATCGAGCCAAACAAGCTCCAAGGGGAAGAAACGAGTTGTAGCTAGCCATGCCAAAGAGTCACGACTCGTCACTCAGCATTACAGTCCAAAACAAAAGCGACGAGTCGTCCCACAAAATGCCACGACTCGTCGCACATCTACTGATCTCAGCATAATAGTCTAGAGCCAAAGCCATGAGTCGTTCCACATATGCCACGACTCATCGCATACTTTCTGCTCTGAGCAATGTATTCCAGAGGCTGAGCGACGAATCGTCCCCAATATTACCACGACTCGTCGCCAATTTACTGAAGTCACATACCCCAGGCAGTAGCAAAGCGACGAGTCGTCGCCCACGATGTCACGAGTCGTCGCCAGTGCGTCAGGTGTTTTGTTCGTGCGTTCGACAGTTACTTTTTGGAGCCACTATAAATAGTGGTAGTTATTTTAATTTTAGGAGAGCAGTTTTAGTTTTTAGTTTTTAGTTTTTAATTTTCAATCTTCAGAATTCTTTTTATTCTTCTTCTTTGAGCTCTTTGTTGCTAAACTCCATTGTTACGTTAAAATTCCTTTGCAATTTACATTTTTCATTCTTCTCAATTAGTAAGTTTTCTTTGTTTATTGCTTTATTATTTATTTTTGTGCATTGAAATCATTCATCATTTTTTTTATGTTTGGTGTTTCAATTAAGTCAACATATGTCACAAAGCATGGGATAATATTTTATCGATTAATTGTGTGAAATTTGAGTCTATGATTAAGTCTATGATTAAATATATGCTTAATAAATCTTTGTTTAAATATTTTTATTAACCTTTTCAATAAAATGAAAGTTTGAGATTAAATTTAGGATTATTAGTTTAGCCAATAACATGGAAGTTTGAGGATTAACACTAGTAAGGTCTTAAACCGATATTGATCAATAGAGCGGAAACTTGTGGTTAATTAGATCACATTTAATTATGCCAATGACTCAGGTTCATACAATTATGAGAGTAATTAACTCCCATGTTAGAATTAGCTGATTCCCGACGCCCTAGAATTTTTCATATGATTATTATTCTCGTATTAATCATTTTCTTAGCTTTAATTATTAGTTTTATTCTTATTTTAGTATTAGTTTCTCAACCCAACTACTTGTTGATCCGTGTCTTGTAGTCATAAGGCAAATAAATTAGTCAACTCGCCTCCTTGTGTTCGACCTGTAGCTACACGTATATCGTGCGCTTGCAGTTAATTTAAAATTTACACTATCAATAAGTGAGATATTTTTATATAATATATAATTTTAATTAATTTTAGAAAATATTTTCATCACTTTAATGTGTTTTGTCAAAGAAAAATCATGTCAGTTTTTTATCTAGAAATATCCAAGGTTACCATACATAGATGAAAAGTTTGCCTATCGCATATAAAAGTTAAAAGTTAAAAGTTATGTATTATCATATATTTTCATATTATAATTAGAGAATTTTATCATAATTTATATTTTAATCTTCTTAATACTTTGAATATGTATATATTGAGTCTTTAACTCTTTATTAACCAGAAACAATGAAATAGAGTTGAGTGTTTCTTACTATTCGTCTATTCCATAATATTTGATACACTTTTCTTTTTAACGTTTTAAATTACTTGCTATACTACTATTTTTGTCAAAAAAATAACCACACAAAAATCAACTTTGTCCTTATTTTTTTCCTTTACGCTTATATAATATTCTTTTATTTATTCACTCAAATCCATCTCATCACTGAGGTTATTTTAGTATTTTCTTGATAAGACTTTTCTTATTTTTTGTAAACAAACAAAATATAACGAGAAAAACAAAACCCAAAAATACAAGTTTTAGTTATATTTCTTTTCCTAAGACAATGTTCAAATTAAATGATTAGTGAGCATCCAAATGATTAATCAATTAACCTTATCTAATCACTCAATAATTTGATTAGAGAGTGTATTTGAACTTAGATCATATTGTCAATCTTTGGCACTTTTCATTTGTCAAAAAGTAACCTTTGATTAAACATTTCATTACTTGAAAAGTACTCTATATGACAATTCTACCTAACCCATTAATATTAACTAGGTCCAACTTGGACAATTTTATAACAACCATTGACCATGCCATACATGTCTTTGTTATGCCATATAAATTCTGGATGCCTACTTTTTTTTTTTTAAATTTATTCCAATTTTTTATATTGACTTTTTCGTTTTAGGTCACTAATTTCTACGTTCAAACTTCATTTACATGCAACTAATACTTTTTGTTGGGACCCACCTAATACAACCTAGAGAGAGCTCTTTCCTAACAAGACTTCTATAAATAGTTTCGTTCATGCTTGCTCTAAGCACACATCCTAGTTTGTTAACTATATTTGCTTGTTCTTCTTCTAACAAAATGGCTTCTTCTTCTATGGTAGTTTTAGTCGTGGGTTACCTTCTTTTGGTTTCTCTAGGGAGTTCAAATGCCCAATTAACTACAAACTTTTACTCCAATTCTTGTCCTAATTTATATTCAACAGTGAAATCAGTCGTACAATCTGCTATCAACAAGGAGGCTAGGATGGGCGCTTCTCTCCTTCGATTGTTCTTCCATGATTGCTTTGTCAACGTAAAAATCTATTACTTAATAATTAGCTAATTGCTTGTTATTAGATTGTAAAATTTAGTTGCTTGTAATTAATAGAAATGACATAATTTAATTGATACATGTAACAGGGATGTGATGCATCACTATTACTAGACGACACCTCAAGTTTTACGGGTGAAAAAACTGCACAACCCAATCTTGGATCAGTTAGAGGATTTGAAGTGATCGACCAAATAAAGACCGCTGTTGAAAAAGCTTGTCCGGGAATCGTCTCATGTGCAGATATCTTAGCAATTACTGCTAGAGACTCTGTAGTCATTGTGAGTAAAACTTCATACATAACCTACATTGATGTTCACATAACAATTTTACAAAATGTCTCCTTTATCGGCTTGTCGCTATAAATTTATTAAGTATAAATTTCATTTTGGGCATTCACTTTGATTTTTCTATATATTTTTTCATTTTTAGTCTGATTTTTTTTTTCTCTTAAATTTAATCTTATTTATAAATTTATTTTCTCTTTTCATTTCATTCATAAACTTATTTCATCAACTTATTTTTTTATTTAATTTCTTCATATACTATAAAATAATAAAGCCTAATAAGGCCAATAAACTAGATTGACTTTAATGTTTTTGTTGGTGTAGCTGGGTGGGCCAACATGGAATGTGAAGCTAGGCAGAAGGGATGCTAAGACCGCTAGCAAATCCGCCGCAACAAATAATATTCCACCACCAACTTTTAGTCTCAGTCAACTTATCTCTAGTTTCGCAAATCAGGGCCTTTCAACAACCGATATGGTCGCACTATCAGGTATGGGCTATTTTTCGATGAAACGACTTTAAAACAATTTCTTTTTTATAAATTGTATCAATGTCGCACTATCAGGTATGAGACTATTTTTCGATGAAATGACTTTAAAACAAATTTAATTTTTTTATAAATTGTATCAATTGGACTTTTAAACTTATTGTTGAGGGGCTTCCTCCGATCGCGACGTTCTTGTGATAAGGGTACTGGTCTACCTTTTTTCCACCTTTTTCAGACCCTGCCTTGGGCGGGAGTCATTGGGATAGTAATGATGATGTACTTTAAAACTTATTGTGTGAGGTGCATCTTACGCTGAAACCATCTATACAACAATTTGTGATAGACATAATTTCGATGAATATTAGGATCTATAAAGTTTTTTTTTTGGAAAATTTGTTATAAAGTAATTTCAATTATGACTCATTCGCATTTTTTAGGCGCCCACACAATCGGACAAGCAAGGTGCACAAATTTTAGAAGTCGCATATACAACGAGAGCAACATTGATGCATCATTCGCTCAAACAAGACGTGCAAACTGCCCAAGCTCAACAAACTCAGGAAACAACAATTTAGCGCCTTTGGACCTTCAAACCCCAACTCATTTTGATAACAACTATTACAAAAACGTTGTTAACCAAAAGGGTCTAATGCACTCAGACCAACAATTGTTCAGTGGTGGTTCTACCAACGCACTTGTTCAAACTTATAGCAGCAATCCTAGCAGATTTAATTCTGATTTCATATCCGCTATGATCAAAATGGGAGATATTAAGCCGCTTACCGGATCCAATGGCGAGATCAGAAAGAACTGTAGGAAGACTAATTAAGGAATTGTGACCATACCTTTAGGTTATACTACTAGCACAATTTGACATTATGTTTGGTTCTTATAATATGTTTTGCAAGTAATATTAATAGTGATCAAGTATATCCTACAAGTCTAAAGTTTTATTATAGTGTTTAAATTGTATAATTGTCAATGATTGAGTTTAAATTTGAGCATGCATCGAAGAAGTACTATTTTGATTAGAAAAATTTGTTTTGAATAATTTAATTTATTTTTAATTACCTGTTAATAATCTCACCTTTTAAAAAATTTTGTAATAATCTAACTTTTGCTTTCAATTTGTTGCCAATGGACCCTTTAGATTATAACCTGCTAGTTAACTTTCATCTTCTCCTTCTTTATAATAATCCAACCTATTTCCCATTACCTGCCAATAATCCCACCTTTTGAATTTTTTTTTTTAATAATTCAACCTTTGTTGGCATTTTGTTAGCAATGAACCCTTCAAGAAGCTAAATACTCAATTTCTCTTTGCTACTAATTTATAATAATTCAACATATCTCATCTATACATGTTAAGTCTCTTTTAATTTCTTTAACACCTTTTCTCTTCAATTATTATAAAAAAATCCACAATTTTTAAAATACTAAATTTCTCTTTGGCGCTGATTAAAAGGGGTATTTTACTTTGAAGGGAAGTGAAAAACTTACGACTATTATTAATTTTTTATAATATTTTAACGTGAAAATTTCAACTTGATAGAGATAATATATAACGGGTTGGGTGTGGGTCAGCGGTCGGGTCAAGCGGGTCTGATTTTGAACACCCCTATTTGATGGTATATGTATATAAAGACAATTACTATTTATGCAATGATCAACTTTATAAGCTTGGGAAGTAATAGTAAATTCATTTAGTTTCTTAAAGGGTCCATTGGCAACAAACAAAAAGTAAAGGTTGGATTATCGAACAAAATTTTAAAGGTGGGATTATTGGTAGGTAATGGAAAATAGATTGAATTATTATAAAGAATGAAAAAGATAAGAGGTAACCTGATATAGTAGGTCATTTCTTTGAAAAGTCTATTAGCAACAAACTAAAAGCAAAGATTAAATTATCAAAAAAAATTTAAAAAGTAAAATTTTTAGCAGGTAATTGAAAATAAGTTGGATTATTCAGGGACAATTTTTCATTTTGATTATTTGGTTTACAATAGGAATGAACTTTTATATGATATGGGCATATGTCGAGCACTTTGGTGTCAAAATGGTAAGAATGGTAAAGTGATTTGATTGTTGGCCATTATAATACATCAATGAAAAAAAAAAAGATCGTAAAAATATCAAGTAGGAAAAATGTTATATATTAATGGAATAGAGTGCAAAACTAATTTATAAAGTCAAAAAGATAAATACCTAAATACAAGGAATGAAAAGTCTAATTACATAAATGCATATTTTACTTTATGAACTATATATATATATATATATATATATATATATATATATATATATATATATATATATATATATATATATATATATATATATATATATATATATATATATATATATATATATATATATATATATATATATATATATATATATATATATATACTTTTTTCCATTCTACGGTTTTTCTTAATTTTAAACTGTCATATAGTATTTAATATATTTATATTAGTCATGACTCACACCCTGCTTTTGAGAATAATTAAACTTAATTATAATTTATAAGTAATAAATTATTAATTTATTAAATCATTAACTGAGACATTATCAGATATTGATTATCTCTAATTCTAATAATTTATTAGAGTGAAACTCTTGATTTTTCATAAGAAAAACAATATATATTCAATTTGAGATAAGATAAAAATCTCCAAATACTAAATTTGGATTTAAATGGGTTCAAACGTTGATTTGTAATGAGCTTAACGAGCCTTATATACGAACTACTATAAATGTGTAGCCCATTTCAAAAAGCTATATATTAAAATCCGAAATCAAAGACAAGCCCAAAACTAATGGGGCAATGTGAACATACACGTCATCTTTTTCCCGATCTTCTTAGATTTTATTTTCGTAATGCCATTAATTAACCACTGTTTTCATTCTTAATACAGCTCACTTAATCATGAGGACTAAGTTAAATAAGACTTTCTAACGAATTAAGATGAGTTTAAGCATGTTTTTCCAAATAAGGTTTTAGATTCGATTCTATATATCCGACTGCTCTACTATTTTAACCCTTCTTTTACCTAAGTCTACCTTAAAATTAAAAAAAAGTCACACAAAATTTGAATAAGTCACATGAAATAGACTTTTGAATGATTGGATTATTAAAAAAAGTTAAATAATTGTAAAAAGTCATAACTATATTATATTGGATTTTGGATATATATTGTTTATAAAAAGTTTGGGCATAAATAGTAGCGGACTATGATTTTTAAACAGAGCTGTAATATCTGAATACTTAATTGATTGATTAAATTAAAAAATATATAAAAAATTAAAAATAAAATGTTAGTAGTTTTCATCTACTATATTAGTTCTTGACTTACAATTGTTTATTTATTATATTTACTATAGTTAGTGTGAGTGTGTTTTTTTTATTGAAAATGATAAATGATATTCCTAATTAGGAAACTCATAGACAAATTAAAAAATGGATGAAGAAATACGAAAACGAGAGGGCAATACCACAATGTCAAGCAACCATGACATTGGACCAAACCAGATTGCTTCATAGTTCATACCATCATTGCTGTCTTGTACTCAACCTTCTCGCTCACATTCAAAGGACCAAATAAGTACGGCCAAGAAATTGCTACATTTATACTTTATATTACACAAGGATGGTTTAATGTTGGGATTATTTAAATTATATAAATGATATTAAAAGAGAGTTTAAATATGTGGATCAGAATAAAAAATAATAATAACGCATTTTATAAAAGTAAGTTGAAGTAAAGTTAAATGGACGGACTATAAATAAAGAAATGTCACAATCCCCTTATGGCTAGAGCAAGAATTTGTGATTAATTAATGCTAACTTTAGCATGGTTAGTAATCGGTGAATTTTTAAAATGAGAAATGATATATACAGCCCTAAGGTTATACGTAAGTTTTTTTTAATTATATTTTATTATGTTATCTTTAAATCTAAACATAAATTGTTTTAATTCTCATATTAGATTTTCTTAAAAAGCTACAATAATTGATAAAAAGAAAAATATATTAATTTTTATGTACAACTTTTTAAACCCATACGTAAATATCATTATCCTTTAGAAATATGTACATACAAAAATTTGCATAGGACAAACAATAAAGGTTGGGAAAATTAATACAATTAATATCTTTCTAATTTATGGCGTCTTTTATTGGGATTAATATGTTAAAGGTATAATAGTGTCTTTATTAGGAACTTAGGATTAACAAATAAGCTCATTTAAATAGTAAGTTAAATGTACAAACCACTACGCATGCTCTTGAAATTAAAAATAAGTTGTAGTAAATTGCGTAAATTAATGAGTTTTTTTTTTATATTTCTTTATTTATTCTTGCCAACTTAATACAAATGATAATAATATATACAAGAGTTTAGACAATACAACAAAAAAAAAAAAACCACAATCAGCTTTCATCTTAAATCATTTTTTAATAAACGATATGTTATATTTTGAGTTTCATATTATTTTAAAAATATAGGAGTATATAATAATTTTTGTAAAGAAAATATTTTCTTATAAAAAAATCAATATACTTAAGGCTACAACAAAGAATTGTTGTTGATTTGACTAAAATTAATGACGTATGTAAAATTAAAAATGATGACGTGGAATTAAAAATGGGTCAAAACGATTGTGTTTGAATTTCTGTCGAATTTGACCTAGTTTTTTCTAATATCTTAAATTTGGGTAATTTTCGAATTACAGACTAAAATTTTCGATTTATGACGACACACAAATTTTCGTTCAAGTTTCAGCCCAATTTATGGTTGGATTAATGACAGGTCTACCAATAACACTTATGTAAAAGTGAGAATCGAACATTGAGAATGCAATTTATTTATTACGGACAACTGAAAGAAAAATATGTAGATCAAGCTACCTCAAAGAATGATTTACCTAAATGGAGTTGAAAAAAAAAAAAAAAATTCCTACTATAATGTTACTGCTCATTTAAAAATATTTTCCAAAATGGTGTTTATTTCACTAAGCTATTTTAATTTTGATTTGGAGTCTTCATAGCTTATTGTGAACCAAAAGAATAGTAGGTCTAAGTAGAATTAGAAAATAAAACAATGCGTTCTCTAGTCTTAACTAAAATATATTTTCTAAAATAATTTTTACAGAGGAAAGAAATTTAACCAAATTTATCTGAATTTGATTTGGAAACTTCAAACATAAAAATTAGACCGACATAATAATTGGTATATACATCATAAAACATGTGATACATAGAATCAATTATAATACAATAATATAGATACAAAATCGCAACAAAGATCAAGAGTCAGCTTTCTCCTTTAAATATGTCTAAAAATGTTATTTAATTAAATGGGTTAGGGGAATTTTGAAAAAAAAAAAGTTAGGATTGCATGGGTGAATTATTTAGGACGACGTTAAACAATTCACTTATTTATCTACTTTATGAAAAAAAGTTGTTTCCAATAAAAACGAGGAAAATTTGACAAAAGATCAATTATAATTTATCTACTTAATTTATGAGAAGGGTGCACCAATTGTAAAGTTAATTTTGAGTTTACCTATACTAAGAATTTTTTTAAAAAAATTGATGAGACAGAGTTAAAAATTGTTATTATCAAATTTTTCTAAAACTAAATCAACGTCTAACAATAATGTTACGTCTAAATGTTTGTCATAGTTTTATTTTGAAAAATTTATTTTTCAATGAGCACCAAAATAGGCAAAATAGGAATATTTTTCTTTATTAACACTACATAAACAAATCATTTCAAAATTAAACACAAAACTTTATCGGTTGTAATTAAAATAGTAAGACATGAAGGTGTAAGACATTAAGGTTTAAAGTGAGGCACGACAAAGTTCACCAAAATTTTGGGCTAAATCTCTTACAAGTGATTATGAGCTTATATTTTTTTTGATTGCTTTAAAAAAGAAAATGATAGAAATAAAATTCAATGTGGAGACTACTCTACGATGAATAAGTTGGTTTATTTGAGAGTCGACTATATGTGAGAATTAGACGTAAATATAAAAAATCATGACATAATAATGCTTGGTTTATTTGAATTATTCAACATATGTTTTAATTCTTTTTAAAAATTAGAATACATTTTACATTTTATTGTAGAGACTTTGTCCGATATACTCTACATGTTCTTTTTTATTAATCTATTGCTAAAATTTTTTAAAATACAAAAAAATTTTAAACTAGAAGTATTGATAGTTTAAGCTTCTAATTTATTATATACAAAATTTTTTTCATTAAGCTGATGGTTTAAGCTTCTAATATATTGTATATTTTACACTAATGACATGCCCTTTCACACAAAAGCTATTTGGGCTAGAAGTATTGATGTAGTATAGGCCCTCGGCCTTCCTCATACCTTGTGCAAATATTCCACCTTGAATTTTGGTTGAGATTTAAACTCGTGACTTCTGATCACGTTAGCTTTGGATACTATGTTTAGTAACCAATTCAACTAAAAATTTAAACTGATAATTAAAGCTATCAAATATTTTATATAATCTAACAATAAGACAAGTGTTTATAATTTCTTATTTTTTAGCAAGTACACATTATAGTATTATGTTACCCTACGTATAAACAATTGCATACATACATACAGTTGTCTCCAACGGTGAAAATTAATGTATGATTGTTGATATAGCAAGCAATCCTTTTGCCGACCCCTATAAAAGAAAGTGCACAAACAACCATGAGATGGAGTCCACAGTCAAAACCCAGATCCTGCACACGTGCAAAGGGAAAATGTTTTTTTATTCACAATACTTGAATTCCAAAGCTCCAATTTCCAAACTTGGCATTGTCATGCATTGGTAATTCATGCCTTATAATTTACCTAGTGACTAAGTGATTTTTAGCAATTTTTATTGTAAGTGTACATAGAGGTGTGTTTTTAATCACATCGATTTCAAGTGTTTTATGTCGATTTAAAATTGAGTTTCATATCTACAATGATTTTTACGTAATCATAAATTCATTTTAAAGTCGGGTTTAAGTCGAGTTCAATTACAAAATCTGATGATGTTTGAATTGTCATGTATGTTTTGAACAAGTAGCCCTATCTAGATCAATCAATCAAAAGTTCAATATAAATGATACATATGCTTCTATATAATTGTATTGAATTATTCATATCAATGTTGACAAACAACATATGCAAAGAAATAATTATTCCTCAACCATAAAAATCTATGTAGAAGAATAATTTACCAAAAGAGTTTTGTACATCACTACTTCACCTCAACAAAGGCAAATTAATTAATTAAACACCAATTAATCAAAACACATAAATTCAAAAACTATAATAATATGGATTATTGTAATCCATTTCTTATTACATTGTTGATTAATGATAGTCAAGAACAATTAATAATGGGGTTATAATTTGGTTATGCTTAAACAAAGTAGGAGATGTTCTCATTAGAAATAGAGCTATAATGATCATGATTATGATCATCATGATCATTTCTAGAAGAGGAAGGTTGTGTTGGTGTATACATTGAAGAAGAGATTGTAGGATTAATACTAGTATGATCAAGATCATGAAGAGGCGGCGGAAGCGGTGGTGGAGGAGGCGGCGAAGGTGGTGGAGGTTGGGCGGCGATGGAAACCGAGGTGGCGGAGGAAAAGAAAGTAAGATCATTATGAGAAGATGATGATGGATTAGTAGTAGTATTATTAGTAGTAATGATGTTTGAAACATGATTATTAGCCTCATTAAATTTGTACTTAAGTATCTCAGCCCTTAATGCATTGAGTTCAGCTTGTAAAACTTGAATTTGTTGTTGTAATGCTGAAATTGCACCCATGCATCCATAAATTGGATCTCTTAGCCTCACATTTGCTTCATATACCAAGCTGTTTGCTGCATCTGCTCTTTGATTTTCTGGTACTTCCTACATATATGTTCACATTCCATTATAAAATTATTATTTATCAATAGCTAAATTATTATCATTTATCACTAGTTGGAAATTTACTAGGATTTATGGCTTTTTATAAAAAAAATATGTAAAAGAAATTTTATAGTGTAAATTTTAGGTATCAAATATTCCTACAAGAGATTATACAAATATAACTTGATTAATCAAACTGTGTTTGACTTGACGAAACCTGAAAATAGTTTATGTATAAAAATGTATTAGACTGGGAAGATATTACGTAAGTACCTACAACACTTTCTCTTCATCGGATAATTGAATCTAAATAAAGAATTACTATTTAAATAATAATTCATTCAATATTGACATTTATATTTTAAGTCAATTAATTTTCAACATGTTCAACCGCACTGGCCCAAAAATATTGAGGGCTTTAGTATTAAATTACGTAGTATATGTTAAGTGTTTAAAGATACAAAATTGTTAGAAAAATATCATAATTTTTGAAATTGCATAGGATCTTCAAAAAATTTATTAATTTTTACTCCGCATTTATTTTCAATGACACCATAAATTGATTTTTATATGGAGTACAAGTTATCAATTGAAACCCTTAAATCATATACTTCTATTTAAAAAAACTCAAGTAAAAAAGGTTGATTACCATAAAAAGACTAGCTGAAAACAATTCAACACCTTATTATTTACTTGCCAAATTGCTAAGCAATACTTGACATTGAAATGTACAATATTAAAAATTGCTCAATTAATTATTTTTATTAGGCCAAAACCATGTTACAAAACCATATATATTCTAAATACAAATTTCAATAATAAGGAAAGATTATTCCCATCTTTTGATCAATTTATTTATGGCTTACAATTAATAATGAATACCTATGCATTTTGCAACTACATCTAATTAAGCATTTTGTTCCTATCCATGAAGATCCAAGAAACTTTGGTAGTCATAACAAACAATTTGAATGTATGTAAAAAAAAAAATAAATTAACAAAAATAATAACCATTGTAATCAATGCCAAATATAGGATATTAGTATATTGTGGGTCAAATATTCAACTCTGCACATGTTGAACCAACTTAACTGTTATTTTTACTAAAAAAAAAACTTGATTATTTTTCTTTATTATACATCACGCAATTTATTATTATAATAGGATTTAATCAAATAATAAAGATCATGCCCTTGGCAGGTTTGAGTCTAGATTCTCCAGATTTGAATGATTTGAGAAAGAATAGCATTAGGGTTTATAAAAAATAGGAGTAAAATAATTTACCATGAGCATCTTAGAAACATTGCTAGCACCAAAAACTTTATGAACAGAAGCAAATTTCTGAGGCTCATGAGGAGAGAAGTATGGAGAAAAGGGACATTCTTGAGCACATCTTCTTCTTAAGAGCTTACAAGCAGCACAAGGTGTAATAGTATTTAGGGTTCCTGGTGGGCCCAACTGAATATGCCTTCTTCCTCCTCCTCCTGTTTTGGAAAACGCATCGTTTTGATCTCTCTTGATCTTCTTGCCTATCTCATCAAATCTCTCCCTGCCAAAATTTAAATTTAGGTGATTGTATACACCGTTATGATCAACAACAATAAAACTTCATATAAACTTATATATGTATATAATCGAGGAACCAATTCAACCAAAAGCTAATTAAGATGATGGTTGAAGTCGCCCCCAGAATATATTATGCACTCTATCACGTTATCTAGCATAAAAGCCCTTCGGGTAAGAACTGTGAACGCAACATGATTCCCTCGTTTGTCGTCATTTTATCGATGTATAAACTATGATCAGGATTTGAGGAGGGAAGGTAGGCGGCAACCCATATCCATAAGTAGGATGCGGCCAAAGGGTTCCTCATTTGTGGTGCTAAATATTCCATGGATATGTAATTGAAGAGTGATGAATGTTATTCCAATTTGTGACCTTTTGTCGAGTTGAGTTTTGATATTATGTAAAACAACTAACTCAACCAAAAGCTTAAGATGATGGTTGAAGTTTCAGAATATGTAATATACTTTGTGGTATATAACCTTTGATATTATGTAATACATTATGAATTGTATAGACCTAATGTATTTGATTAGAAAAAATATTTTGATGATTGTTGAATGTATTGATACCTTTCTCTGGACATTCAGGCATGCTCAAGGTATGGATGTGGAGGTTTTAGAGAGAGAAATAAGAGGGAGAAATAAGAGAGAGAAAGTTGGTGTTAAAGGGAAGATGAAAGAGAAAAGAAAATGAAAGGGAAAGGAGTACTTAAAAGGCAAGTTATAAAAGACTAGAAGATGAAGAGGAAAATGGTATGAGTGGACCAACTATATAGGAAAAAAAATATAGAGAATATTAATTTATTTATGGAAGTTTAATGTGAAAACTTTGGTTTATATTGTGTTTGTTGGTGAACTAACTTTTTTGATTGATGTACGAGGATTAGTGAGTTAATCACTTTAATGAATGAACTAAACTAGTTTAGGAAGAACAAAAAGTTAGGAATGAGGAATTTGTTGTACTTAGTAAGGGACAAGGGTAAACCAAAATTAATCTTTTCAATTGCTAGTGACAAATTAAGTCAACATAGAATTATGAAGTGATGGTCAAACATTTAAAGATGAAATATTTAATATAGGTTTGGATTTTAACCATTAGTTTTAGTTGAGTTGGTGTTTTGAAATGGTATCAGAGTTAATGTGATGGAATGTTACTGGTTTAAACCTTACAGTCCGTCTTTTATGAGACCTTCTCACGGTGAAATGACCTCAAAACAAGAAGTCTATAAGCTAAAAGTTTCTATTATTGGGTTATTTAACCCAAGTATGAGGCGTGTTTCACGGTGAGATCGTCTCATACAAAAATTTGTGTAAACCTTATACATTCAATGAGCAGGATTGTTTCCGACACTATGTAAGGTAGATATTTGCCTAGGGTCCAATAGATTGAAAGAAGCCCAATACCCTTTTAATATCGAAATCCACCCTCTATAGGAAGGGCTTATTTTATCAGCCTGTTTTGTATGAATCAGTCTCAAGGTGAGACGACGTCAAAACAAGAAGCCCATAACTAAAAGTTTCTATTATTAGTCTATTTAACTTAAGTATAAGACATGTCTCATGTCTCATGGTGAGACCATCTCATACAACAATGTCTATTTTTTTTATTTTGCTTACTGTCCATAAAATTAGAGAACCTGCACCGTTAATGATGGTTCTCATGTAACGGAGTCTATTGCTCTGAATTGGAGCAAGGATTAATAATCAAACGTCCGTTAGCGTATAAAAAGCCACAAAAGAGTAGGATGTACACGAGATTCAATCTTAAGTTCAAAACCATTGAAAAAGTAACTGATGAGACAATGTTAAAATAGTAAGGAAACAATTGGTAAGAGCAATTGTCAAGTTGACTTTTTAACTGTATAAACAAGTTCAAATACTGCCCGAATTCACTATAAAAAAATGTGGCATGTAGCTACACTTATTTAGGCACGCTTATTTAAGTGTGGGTGGATTTTTTTGAAATTAGACTCACTTCTTGCATTTTAAGTATACTTATTAAACGTGAGAATAATAGTCTCACTTATAAGTGTGGCTACAAGTTAATTAAATTATTATAATTCAGCCACACTAAAAAGCGTGGCTAGAAGTCAGTTAAATAAAATATAATCAATTTAGCCACACTAATAAGCGTGGCTAAAATGCAATTAAGAATATAATTGTGATCAAATCAGCCACATTAGTAAGCGTGGCTAAACACAAATAAAAATTTTAATATCCCTCTCAAAAATGCATCTCCCACGTCCCCTCTCACCCAAACACGATAATTTTGATTTCACTCTCTAAAACCCTCACCTTATCCCGCCGCACAACAAAACCGATCCCAACGCCTTCTCTTCGACGCCCACAGCAAGTTTCCGTCACCCATAGCCGCCTCCACCAACTGTGTCTCAAACCCACTGGCGCCGCCACCAGCGATCCGTTTCACCACCATCTGTTGCCGCTAACATTTCGAATTGTAAAGAATTGAGATTGTATCTTGGCCTTTGATTTAGGTATTTTCTTCTAGTGTTTTTCCACTATTGATCAGGTTCACTTGCCTCCATTTTCTAGTCTTTGTCCGTACTTACCAAAGGTTTTTAGTTGCAAAATGCAAATCCCATTTTGAGATTGTTTTCATAATTTTATTTGTTAATTGCCATTGAAATTGAGAAGTTATTTGGTTGAGTTTTGTGTTTTTAGCATTTTGGTTAAACTTCTTGTTGAATATCAATAGACCCACCATTGTTCATCGCCGCCAGTACGTCCATTACCGTGGCCAGACTATTCATTCTTTATAAGAGAAAATCACCCATCAAAAGTCAATAAATTGTAAGATAAATTTGGTTCTAATTTCAACCCTAATTTCTATTGATTCTCTTTTGGCAACAAAATTTTGGTTTACATGATGGAAAATTTGTTCTAAGTTTCCTTTTTGTTCTTTAATTGTTCAAGGTACAAAATCAAGCTCTAATGTTTCTCCTTTCTCAATAAAAAAGTTTGTGAGCATTTCTTCAACTATTATTCATCTCCAATTTTGGTCCTATGTTGTCATTTTTGTCATAATCTTCGTCTTCCTGGTAACTACTCTCTATTTCACTTTTATATATTTATTTTACATGTTTTTTCCCTAATTTTTGCATTTCCCCTGATTCTTCTGTTTTTTTGTGTTATGCAATTTAGGGTTTGATAATTTGAAATTGATTTCTTATAAGTAATACAAAATTTTATTCTTGTATCTATACTGAAATTTTTAGGGAAGACTCGTTAACTTTATTTTTTGCGGCTTTACAGTCTTGCGTTTCTAATAAGTAGTACAAAGTAAAGGACTAACATTTGCGGCTTTTTGTCTCGCATTTCTTAGGGCTAAATCCCTTGAGATTTATTAACTTTATTCAATACATTTGAACAAGTCATACTAGTCCTTTACTTAACAAAGTAAATGACTTTATTCAATATATACGAACAATTCATTCTATGGTCATATTGTAAATTGTTGTTGTTACAACTGCCACTTGCCATTTTGAATTTGTGGTAGCTTTCTTAATTCTTACATCAACTTTAGGTGTTGTTATGCTTTAGCTGCTTTCTAATGCGCATACTTTTGGAACTATTTTCTTGAGGAAATGGTGATTATTGTTTGGAGGAAATAGATGAAATACTTTTTGGATGATTGTAGGATATTTTAGTAACAGGATACTCTGTTTATATAAGGTATGTTCTTGTTTAACTTTGGGATGAGTTAGTATCTTTGTATTGAACTAGTTTAAGTTATGATATGTTTCATGTTTTAAATCAATGATGAGAATGTTTTGTATTTTAGACATTTTAAAGGTGTATTTTACTAGTGTCACAAGTCGTTATTTTGAAAATGTTTTTGGTTTACAAGCATTTGATGAAGCTATATTCATATGGTGTTTTGTGCGCCTTATGTTATTTTATATATAATTAACCTTAAATGTCTGATTATAATTAGGTAATACTAGTATAGGCTATGTTTAGTTAGCAACTACTATAAAGTATAACAACAACATTATGCATTTACAAGCATTTGATGAAGCTATATTAATATGCTCATCTCTTTTTTCACATGATGATGCATGTTTTGTTGCTTGTAGCTTGCAGCTGTAATATATCCTTCCTTATTACAACTAGTAGTGTTTGCTAAAGCATTATAGGCTAATACATAATGAAATCCAACCTAGCCTTTCATTAAATACTTTATCCTGATTATCAACTTTTCATTAATATTGTCTACACAATTTAAATAATATCATAACTTTTTATTCTTTATACAATACAACCTATCCAATCATTGCATCCGCTTTATTTTGTGGGTAATGTATGAGAACGTCAAGGCTGAGAACTGTATTATACCTTCCGCTCAAGCTCTCTAAATCCTTTACCTCGAATTTAGGCATCATTCAATAGACTTTATGAAGTAAGTAGTTACTTTTGACTGTGAAAAGACACTCGTGTGCAATAACCATTTCTGGGGTTAGCTGCTAGCATTTCAAGTCTAATAGCTGGCATCGGTGACATATATAAGATGACTTCAAATGTAGATTTCATGTTGTACTTGACTTATGCTAAGAACAATATTAACTATTTGTGCAAGAATTATACCATGAGCTGAACGCTTGTGACAGATTTGAGCAGGACTATTTGTGCAAGAATTATACCCAGACTGCTGGTTGCTGGTTTCTGTTTCTGGTGCTCAGTGCATCAGCAGCCAGCCTTGAGCTGTTGTGTATGCTGACTGCCTTCTTCTGATGGGGTCTTCAAGTGTTTCGTGCTACTGCCTGCTGCTTGCCTTGAGTGTGCACTTGCTGCCTGCATCATTAACAACTGTTGTCTGAAGGTGCAGCCCCTGGTTTTGGTGAATCCAGTAGAGAGTGTTTGTATGTGCTGTACTCCAGACCCATATGCAGGAGGAGTGTTGGTCATTAGATTTAAGTTTTGTACCTGTGTATTTATTTTGGCATTAATGTAATGGTCTAATCTAGACCTTATACTTGGATATTTGGGTTTTATCCCTAACTGTAAATGATTTGGTTAAGTTTTATATATAAAATCGATCGACAAATAATAATAATAATAATAATAATTATTATTATTATTATTATTATTATTGAAAATAATAATTAAAAATAATTTACCGCCAAAATTAGTAAAAATGCTAGTTATGTTCATTAGCAACGCTTATTTATGTGTGAAAATAAGGAGAAATCAATGGACTATAAAATTATGCAGCCACGCTTATCAAGTGAGGAAAGATTTCAATATTTATAAGCGTGGCTGGTAACCTGTAAGTGTGGCTAAATGGTACTATTAGCCACGCTTATTAAGCGTGCCTAAAAATTTACCAGCACAAGCAGAGGCCACGCTTAATTAAGCGTGGCTAAATGTATCAGTTTCACATATAAACGTGCTTAACTGCATTTTTAAACGTAGTTGCAACTTTTTTTTGTAGTGATTCATAAATATTATGGAGTAACAAATAATAGTAATTTTTCTTTTGTGAATTGCAATCTTTGGAATAATTATAATTTTGATCTTTTAATACACTTTTATTTTAAGTCATGGCTTTATTTAAAGCTAAATTTTAAATTTTTAGTCAACCCAAAAATATTTGTAATCTAACAGAAAATTTGTGTTATAATTCAAAAATTTCGCTGTGACACAATATACCTAACTTCAAAAAATCGAAAAAAAGGGTCAGACCCAACACAATTCAAAACCGATCATTTTGACTCATTTTCATTTTCACATTAACATTTTTTTTTTGAGATGTCCACATTAACATTTTTAATTCTACATTAGTTTGAGTCGGAATCTATTATATTTATGATAGTAATTTCTTAAAATTTTGATTCAACATTTTTATTTTGTAGCCCTAATTCAATTTTTTCCTTATTAATAAATAAATATTTTGTACGAAAACAATAATAAATAAGTATTTATTTTTAAAAAAATTATCAACAAGAAAAAAAGTATAATAATAATTGATTTGTTGGGTTGACCCAAAACTAATTCAACCCAAATAATGAAAAAATTTGAATTAATCCGATCTAAAACTAGTGTACCAAACCATTTAAATAGGTGTACTAATGACATACACATATACTCTTAATACATAATTATTTTTGTAGATGAACAATGGCATACATAGAGTATAAAAGAGATAAAAATTAAATTGGGAATTAACAAATGAACAAGTAAAAAGGAAGAGTAAGTTAGTTTAGGGAAGACGTGGGGGTGGTATGTTAGTAGTTTGTTGTCAAAATCAAGAAGCCAACTTTATAAAAATCTTCACAATTTGGGATCTTGTTTCGAAAACAATTAATACATACTTATATCAACATCCCCGTGTAGATACCGCCACCTTACTTTAAAATATAGCAACATTATTTCCATTATTACATAATTACTTGGATTATGTACGAATCCTTTATGGAAACTTCTTTCTTTATCAAAATTACTAAATTAAACATATATATATATATATATATATATATATATATATATATATATATACACACACACATAATTAAGTTACTATTATTACACCACCAACAAGCAATTGTTGGTCGGTTATTTCGGATTCAATATCAATTACTCTTCTATTAATTTAAGGGAGGAGCAAATTAAAATTGATTTTTGCATGAGCTGCACCTTTCTGAGAACCTAACGAGCGATTAGAGTAGTTGGAAGCGTCAAATTTATGTCTTAGATTTTTGATTGTACCATGTTACTTACCTTTTTTCTGTTCTATCTAGTTTTTACTTTACTTTCTTAGTTTATTCATGTTACCTATTTATATAATTTTTAATTTCTAATGGCTCAATCTTATTTCAGCTTGTTTTGTGTTTTGCTGGTAATTTCTCCTATGTTATATTAGTGTTAGCTACTCATCTCTTATTTTGCAGGGTTCTCTTTACCCGGCGATTTAAATTTATTGCGCACATTCCTTCTATCCTTTTTCTTGAGGGAGTATAAGTATGATCATTCTGCTATTTTTCCTTGAACCTTGATCCCTTCATGCGGAACACTAAGTTGATGACATGACCATTACCAATGTTAATCGCTTAATTTATCAATTAATAAGGAATTATTGATGATACATACAAGTCTACTAACACCAATAATGGGTGTGAATTAATTAAATTTATTTTGTAGCACCTATGCATTTTGAAGACCATATTGTGGGAGGATAGATTTATAGAACAAGTTCAGTTGTCTTGTGTTACCACCGCATGATAAACAAATGATAGATCCAATCAATTTAGATTCCTAGTCTTTGTTTATTTTGAAAAATATGGTAATAAATTGATGATTAATATAATTGGTTGATTTGACTAGTTGAAATATTGATTTTTTGTATTGATTTTAATCTAACTGGATAAGTAAACTATTTAAGAAAATGTTTGGTAAAATTAGATATTGACCGTTAATTATTTATTAGAAAAAAAATGAGTTAACCAACAAGACAATGAAATAATTAAGCCAAGTTAACTTTTTATTTTAATTTAAAAGTCATCTTTTTAGCCGCCTAAAAAATCATTTATCAAATATATATATATATATATATATATATATATATATATATGTATATATATATATATATATATATATTTGGCTTAAATACATTATATAAAGCCTATACATATTACATAATATTGCTTGGATTTTAAGCAAAATGGAGTTTGGTTCTTGTTTGACCCGTATTTTATGGCTATTTAATCGTCTATTTGATCTGTTATCGCCAATTTCCAGTCTTCGGACAGCCAACAACACCATATTGATTCTTGATTCTCCAAACTATGGGCCATTTTAACAAACACAATTGCATTCTTATCTTTGGGCTAATGCACCAAAACTAGAGTATTCTAGTATATCTGGACAGGCCCAAATTGATTTTTTTAATTTCGAACCATGATTAAGTGAAAATTTGAAAGTAAGATTATTTAACAACTTTATTCCAAAAACAAGCTTGGTAAAAACTTTATTCTCAAAATAAGCGTCCGTACATCCAAACCTAGGCTTGACTCAAATTTGACTTTTATTGACTTTCTTGTATGAATTAAACTAGCCGTTGTTAAATTGAAAAATAGCCGTTATGAAGTTGAAAATAGCCGTTGTTATTATGTTCTATAAATAACTCCATCATTTCCCTACTTCATTGTATCCAAACTCCATCATTCTTGTTCTAGTTAATCGATTTTGAAGGTAACGTAAAGTATTATGTTAGTATTATTCTCAATTTATAAATGTTAATATTATTTTTGAATGTTTACTTCCGTTACTATATCATACGTGTTCCATAGATGTCACCGGAGCATTCTATTAAAGAGCTTTGTGATTGTGGTTATGAAGTTGAGATTAATACAAATTGGAGTGACTTCGATCCTGGGCGTGATTTTTTTGCTTGTCCTTTCTACTTGGTTGAAAGATTAAGTTGCACATACTTTAGATGGATTATTCCAGAGGGTACTAAATGGCAGAGAGACTTAATAATACGGCTTGAAAAAGAAAAACAAGAGCTTGAAGATGAGGTATTTAATCTCAAGAGACAAATAGATGATATGGCACATAGGAAAGAAGAGACTGAAAGGATCATGAGAAAGTTTAAGAAGCAATCTTAATTAGCTGCGGTGGTTTAACTTAACAAATGAACTATGTAATTTGATATGGATTCGTTGAACATGAATGAAATTGTGTTGAATTTTCGAGAGTATTTTCCCTATTTGAATATGATTTTATGTTTGTTTTTGATTAAATTCATACTGCATTCTTGGCGGAATGATTCTTCGCCGAAAACTCTGAGTACTTAACATCATTTCATTCATAATAAACGTGTGATAATACGAAAAAAATATATACGTCTACATATATATTACAAATTATACACAAAAGTCCAAATGTTACAAATATTGAATATGTACAAATGTTCAATATATACAAAATGTCACTAATGTTCAATATATACAAACAGTATACTAATGCTAATCCTACTCCTGTACCCTGTCTAACTGTGACGGTTTACGACGTCTTCTATAATAGTAAGAGGCCGTCACATGACGCTCGGGTAGGGGAAGTGATTGATAATGTGATGATCCAGCCCCCTGTGAGGACCCGGCACCATAAACGGGGCACGTTAAGTCTACCACCTCAAGATGAACGTCGCCATGATGAGGAGATGACCACTGCTCGTCCATATTGGTGTCGGGCATAGCGACTTCTGGAATGAAGTGCTGAAACTGTGTTTCTAGGAGTATGCGTTCCGTACAGGCTCCTCCTAGGTGGAGCTGATGACAGATGCAATGCCATGTGCCTGCATTAAGACTGAAGTATTAATGAAATGTATAGCATGTAAGTTCTATGGATAATAATCAGCGTTGAAGAACATGAGAACAAGGTAACTGATAATTAGCAAATGCGACGATCTCATGGAAGTTTGCCTTCTCAGTGTTACTGGTGATAATTCTTGTGGCGTGTGAAGTGTACTTACTTCCCCCAATTAACCATACATTTGCATTCTCGCGTCTTTTAACAAAATTATCATTAATACGGTAGAAGGTGAACTTCACAAGAGTAATTATAGGCAAGAAACGTACACCCTTCATCACGTTATTGAATACTTCGGCTAAGTTGGTATTAGTAACACCATACCTATACCCTCCATCATGACATATTGACCATTTACACATATCACCAACTTGATCAATCCAAAAAAGAGCTTCTCGATTAGCAACACCAATAGTCTTCAATCCCTAGATGACCTTATGTGGTTGTCTTTGCTTTGCAGTCCTTCCATACATCTTCTTTAGCTTCACATTACCTATTTGACGGTTGAAGTTACTTAATAAATGCCGCAAGCAAAACCTATGATGGGCATTCGGAGGTTGCCATTCCGGCTCCTCTATGGTTGCTAGAATGCCTGCATGTCTATCGGAAATAACACATAAACCTGGACTATGCATCACATGTTTACGAACACACGCCATAAACCAAGACCACGCGGCTATGCATTCTTTCTCTACCAAAGCAAATGCAAGCGAGAAGATTCCCTTGTTCCCATCTTGAGCAATCGCAGTTAACAACGAATGGCGATACTTACCATACAAATGTGTTCCGTCAATGGCAATAAGGGGTTTGCAATACTTGAACCCCTCAATACTAGGTTTAAAAGCCCAAAAGACACATTGGGAAGTTCTAATACTAGAACGGACGTACACACCAACATCATTATCTTCCTTAAAGAACAATCAACTACAGTCCTGGGGTTAGAAACTTGCAATGCTTTCAAGAAGCGTGGAAGAAGAGGATAAGAATCTTCCCATGTCCCATAGATGGAGAGAAGGGCTTGCTGTTTAGCACACCATACCCGCTTATAGGTCACTTCGACACCAAATTGTTCTTTCACCATTTGTCGCACCACTGAGACCTTAATTGATGGGTCTTCAGCAACACAATTTCAAATAAGATTGTTAATCACGGAAGATGTCAAATGAATGTGTCCAGCTGACACATTTTCAGTATTTAATACACAACCCCCATGCTTCCCTTTATATGTAACAATCTCCCATGAAGGTGAATAGGAGCTCTTCCTAGCCCTAAGCCTCCAAGTACACCCTCTCTTACACTTCAAGGTGAGCACGGTTTGATTTGAAGTCTCGGTTCAGTACTCAACGTTCCTACGAATATGATACAATTTAACAGCATCCAACAACGCATCCTTTTTATCAAACATCATACCCTTTTGAAACTCTCCTTCATCGGTGTAGGTTGTACCACATGCCCAAGACCTCCAACAGTTGTCCTCAACGTGTTCATCTAGAGGGGGAACTAGTGCATAAGGTGTAGGAGCAATGATTGTTGGAATGTTGCCTACGCTCTTGTCATTAGCTAGAGCCTCCTCGTCAACACCCACATCCTCCTCAGAAGGAGCTTCTACGAATTCATTACTCTCACTATTAACATCACCCCAAGGCTCATTTGTATCTTTTAAGTTAAAAGTATCATCATTTGAGACTTGAATTTGAAGTTGATTGGGTTCATTAAAAGAAGAAGAGGAAGATGGCATAATGGGATTTTGGGTTTCTTGGGTAGGGAAGGGGGTATGAAAAGGAGCAGAAGAAGTTACATTCAGGAATGCATTTGTCTCTACAACATTGACATTTTGATTCCCTAAGGGTACCTCTTCTACATATAATTCTAAAGAAGGAATAGAGGTAGACTTTGAGTACTCCCACATTGCATCTAAAACCTCCTCATTCTCAACCGGAAAAAAGCTAACAAATCTCCACTCATATTGTACTTAAAACTTACATTAACAGTACTTCTTGTAGTGTCAATGCCAATCTTAGAGCATATAAGATGTTTAAATTCATTCAAATCCATGTTTGAGTTGCATGCAAACAGTTTACGTCTTCCCCTAACATACTTAACATTGTTACTACTTGATCGAATTGAACCATTCCAAAAGCATACAACAGTCACACGAAATGAAGCCATTTCTATAACAATACGTACAAAATCAACATCACCATCAAGTTCATAAATATATACTACATAACAACATTGATTAAATTTAGGTTTTGCATTCAAACATTCTCTAAATTAAACTCAAATTTAGGGTTCGCATTCAAACATTTACTACATTAAGCTAAAACATTTTCTACATTAAATTCATGAACAAACAACCTCAATATGAAGATCATGGCAAATAACAAGTACATTTGACATATTCATAGAATTTGATATTATATGACCACTATAAATGACATACATTTTAAAATCAAGAAGAACTATAAAATTTATAATAAAAACGTACCTTAATAAGTTGTAGATCAACAAGAAGTAGTAAATTGCAAGTTTAAGAACCTGCATTTATGTGAAAGTTCATGAACATTTTGTGAACCCTAATTTTCGAAAATGGAAAAAAAACACAAAAAAATAGTACCTTAAGTGAACGTAGGAAGATGATAGAACTAATTAGTAGTACAAACTTGAAATTTGATGAGATTACTTGAAGGATTGAGGTTGATTTTAATGGTGGAAAGAAGAGGGAGATCTCGTAGGTTACAACCTTGGAATGACGAAGTAAACTGAAATGAGGAAGAAGAGAAACTGAAAATTTAAGTCGCATTAAGTCGCTGTTAGTAACAGCGACATATGAGTTGACCAGTCAACTCCTTAAGTCGCTGTTACTAACAGCGAATTAACCCTTTACTCAATTTTTGACCATTTGCTTTAATTCGCTGTTAGTAAGCGCGAGTTTTTACCAAGCCTAGGTTTGGAGGCAAGGACGCTTATTTTGGGAATAAAATTTTTCCGAAGCTTGTTTTTGGAATAAAGTTGTTAAATAATCTTATTTTTTTCAAATTTTCTGATTAAGTCCATTGGATTAGTCAGTTAGATAATCGAAAATTAACTAATAAGTCTTGCATAAGACCGTCTCACAGTGAGACGGACACATACAAATAGACCATTAGTAAAAAAACATAAAAATAAGAATGAATTTGAATTCACACTTTACAGGAAGCAATTGTTTTTTTAAATATTTGGTTGATCTAATTAAAACCGTCTCATGGTGAGACGACCTCAATAAAGAATTCACAAATAGTTGTGAGAAATGGTTTTTTCGAGAGACGACGCATTAGATATATGTGCTAAATAGTCCAATTAATAAAAATTAAAGAAAAAATAAGAATGTTGGCTTCTTGTTTTGATGTAGTCTCTTTGAAAGATGGTCTCTCACAAGAGTAACTGTAAAGAATTAGTGTTAAAGAATATGAAACAGATGTACGTGGGACTGTGGGAGTTTTAGTGTTAAAGATAAAAGTTACCACATCTCTCTAGTCCTTTTCTTGAAGGGAGTACAGGTATGAATTGTTCATCATCTTCTCTCACCCAAACCTTATCTATAAATTTTGGGATATCGAGTTGATGAGGATGATATGTCAAGTGTATCGTTTTGCGTTCATGTAGTAGGGGTTCGATTTTCCCACTTATAATATATGTGTATTAGAAGGGTTTCTATACTAGTTAAGAATAATTACTGTTGGATTAATTTCTCTAGCACCAAACTACTACACTGCAGCAGTAAGCAGAATAAATATTAAATCTTGGGCCGAATATGGGCCTCGTAACATTAAAGCATATGCTAAATGTGACCCAGTAAATGATCGCTTAAAGTGATTTTTACCGTTAAGGGGCTCATCCAGCATTATTGGGCCGCGGACACTGTAATAATGCAAATTGCAATTAAAACTTGAGCAATTTGATCTTCACAAACACTAATTCTTAAATGAGAGGTCTCACATCTCTATTGGGCGGACTCAATATATAATTTATGTCTTAAAGTGATTACTTATAATATTAAAATGATCACTTTTAATTTCAAAATAATAACTTTTTACAATTTAGAGTATTTACTTTTAACCTTAAAATGATTACTTAAGATCTTTAAGTAATCAGTTAAAGAAATGGGTTAATTATATGGGCATGATGAGACGGTCTCATACAAGACGGGCTACTTCACAAATTGTTATGAGTTGCAGAACTTTTCTTTTCCTTTCCTTTCTTTTTTCTTTTTCTAATCTCAAGTTGAGGGATTCTTTGGTCGCGCTCTCCTTTATAGGTATGAGTTGCCACTTTTCTTGCCTCCCCAAACCCTGAACATAGTTTTCTATGAGCAGAATACACTGGGTATGATGATGATGGTTAAATTGTTATATGAGACGATTTTATCGTGAAATGTGCATTATATATGAGCTAAATAGTAAAATAATACATAAGTATATAAATTTCTTATTTTGAGGTCTTCTTACAAAGAGATGTTCTCACAAGAGTAACTCTTTTATTTTTTTAGTCTTTTTCATTTGTTCAATGTATATTGGTATCAACAAATTATTCAAGTTAGGAAATGGTTTGGTAAATTTTCTTTGATCTTGATTTGTTGTTGGTTTTTAGCATTTGATTTGTTAAAAGAAGGAAAAAGTATTTCGTAAATGAATTTTAAATTACTAAAAAACTGTCATTTGAGCGAAATGAAAAAGATGAATTTTTGTTAGCTTATTCAATTACTTTTGGATTATTAGTTCACCTTTTTATGTAATACACAGCTGACAACTAATATTTAATTTTGCTAAAAGTCTTCTTAAATAACTAGCTAATTCTGCTAATTTAAAAACCAATAAAAATTGTTATATAATAAAAAGAAAATTCTTAACCATTAGACTAAGGAGGTAAACATCCAATTGATGTTAAATAAAATTTCTTGTCAAAACAAAGTCTTCTAAAATCATCTCAAATACATGTTATTTTCTTGAAAAATAACCCATTAAGTCTTTTCAGTTGTTTTCTTTCTCTATAATAATAAGAGAAAATTACTAAAAACTACCTATTTTATAGCACCCTCAGCAAAAAACTACATATTCTAATTTTTTTTGCAAAAAACTATTTTAAATGACATAAACGTTTGCAAAAGAATACCTAATGACAGAATCAGTTAGTTGATCGTTAGTTGACCAGCACGTGTCTCACGTAATTTACTTAAGGCATGATTTTCCCCAATTAGTTAGTTAACATACGATTTTCCTCAATTATTTCCCTTTCCCCTTAAAATCATAAGAACCCTAATTTTTCCTCTTTCCCTTTCAATCCCCAATTAAATTATGGCTTCTCCTCTTTTCCTTTCAATCTCCAATTAAATTATGGTTTCTCCTCTTTTCCTTTCAATCTCCAATTAAATTATGGTTTCTCCTCTTTTCCTTTCAATCTCCAATTAAATTATGGCTTCTCCTCACACCAAAATATCGAAGGTGGACAGACTAGAATTGAAAAAGCTGACCCAACTCGATGACCCAGTTAGACCGTAAGTGATGAGAACCAAAATGACCGACCTAAATCACAGACTGTGTGTGATCCGAAATGTACTTTCGTCTTTCCTTCATCTCTTTTACCTTGATGTTTTTGCTTTTATAGTTTACATTCTGCATCAATACATGTCTCCTATGGTTATTTACACGAGAATCCTTGTATGCATCATTTAAGTGTTCTATATGCTGCATGCTGTTTGCTTAAATCAAATAAAAATCCTAACTTAAGCAATAAAAACAGCTCATTTATCTTCCGGAACTGCATCCTGAGAAGCATACGCGACTATCCTTCACTCAGCACATGTGTATGTATGCGGAGGCATTGCAGCAGCACAAAGCATTCGAATGGCGGGTTCAACTCGTGATTTAGTCATACTTGTGGATGATACAATCAGTGATCATCACCGATTTTTTAGTGGGAGGAGAAGTAATAATTTAATTGGGGATTGAAAGGAAAAGAGGAGAAGCCATAATTTAATTGGGGATTGAAAGGGAAAGAGGAAAAATTAGGGTTTTTATGATTTTAAGGGGAGAGGGGAAATAATTGGGGAAAATCGTATGTTAACTAACTAATTGGGGAAAATCAATGCCTTAAGTAAATCACGTGAGACACGTGCAGGTCAACTAACTGATTTCATCATTAGGTAGTCTTTTGCAAATGTTTATGTCATTTAAGGTAGTTTTTTGCCAAATAAAATTAGAATAGGTAATTTTTAGTAATTTTCTATAATAATAAGTCAAAAGGGTCCCATCAAATAACAAAGATTCAAATGCCACAACTATAAGTGTATAAGTGATATAAAAGGTATAAGGTTATTTTTGTTTTCTTGCTTCATGTACTTCCTTATAGTTTAGTTGTAGAAATTTGTTGCAAAATGCAATCAATCGCTTTCTCTTGTTGGTTTCTAGTGAAAAACCAATACTTATTATTTCATATGAGTCCAAAATCTAAGGCAAAAAAAGCAACAAGAGTTTAAGGGTAAAGGATTACATACAAAGGTTTACAACTCAAAATGTCATGGCCCATTTTACTTTAATTATTACTCTCTTGTTCTTTTTATTATGGGATTTCAAACAAAAGTACTGGTATGTCCCCAAGAATTTGCATGAAATACAATTTGAGTATTTATGTTTGGATGGTTCATCTGATGACTTATTGGACCTTTTTCTTCTATTGTTATATAGTTTTGTAATGATTTTTACATCTCGTGTTTTTCTTGATAATATACAGATATTCACAATAAATCTAACTGAACTTAACAATTTATCAGCAGATCTCATGTGAGACGGCCGCATACGTGCGACCACTCACAAGTCCAACCTATAATTTTGAGGTTGCCATCTTAAAGTTCAGCTAGTCTCTTGAGAGACTGTCTCTCAGGCCCAGCCCATTAAAATTTAATGTCTACTAACATTATTCTTAATGCATATTTATTGTGTCCTTAATACCTACTCACAACATCTTAAATGCCTACTTACATCATTTTTAATGCCTACTTATAATATTCTAAAAAATATTTTGTGGGTCGGCACAATTAGAGATGATCTCTCAAAGAGATCGCCTTCACAAGAATTTGTGTTTAAAGTTTGCATTGGACATTTTGGACCTTGAAATAGACATTTTAAGTCTTGAATTTGACAAATTTTAAACCATTAAAATAAATATTCTAAGTCTTGAAATTGATATATTAAAGTTGGAGTAGGTAAGTAAAATATAAAATTAAGAGTGGAAGTAGGGTTTTAAGAATTAAAATGTCAATTTTAGATTGAGGCTTTAAAAATTAAAGTCGCTAGTTAAAAAATTAAATTAAGTCTTTGAAGAAGGAAGATTGAGGCTTGGAGTTGGGGTTTTAAATTTTAGATTTGGCTTTTTAAGTCATAAAATAGATGTTTTAAAGCTAGAATTCGACAACTATAAAAACAATCGCACGTGTGAGACGGTCGCATTCAAGTTTTGTGACAATTTATTAAGAAAATGTGAGAATTTAGTAATAAACAAAGAAATTGAATTATTAAATATAAACAGATTTAAAATGTATGAATAAAACTAAACTAAGTATAATTCTAAAATAGAAAATAATGCAAATCGAAAAGTATAGATGAGAAGAGTATATACTACTCCCTTCTTTCATAGAGAATGGGACATTTTTTTTATTGGGTCAATTCACCGAAAATGTCTCATTTCTATTTTTATCATTCTTTTTTACCCCTTTACCTTTATTACAACAACACAATAACACATAAATATCACTGCCCTTTATGGAAGAGAGTTTTCTACCCATTTTTAAATGGTCTCCCATCCCTTTTTGTTTTTGATGTAAAATTCAAATGTCTCATTCTCTATTAATAGAAGAATTACTATATAATAAAAAGTATGAATTGACCTCCACTATCAAATTAGTTTATGAATCATGCACCCTATCAACACCAAAAGTGGGGGAGTGGACCCATCATGTTACTCAATACTCATGTATCAGTATGCCCATAGCCTATAGGTATCCATTTCCACCTCTAATATGAATACACAATGACAAGGAAAGGTTTATTTAGATGCTTGAATTATTCTGCAAAATACAACACTTTGCTTTCCGACCATATATGACTACACAATGACAAGAAATGTTTAATTGACAACAAGTTTTTCTTAACTCTAATATATATGGTTAGAGTATGTGCTTAGCGATCGTCTTTCTACGCAATACCTAAAATTGATTTTATTTTTTTTCAATTTTTTTTCTTTTCAAATGAAATTGAAAAAGTGAGAGTAAAAGTTGATAGATAATGATTTTTTTAATGACGTGCATTATTATGTCATATTTAATTCATTGAAAATATTTTACTTTATAAATCATGTTTAAGTCTGAAATACCTTCATATAAAGGTATTTATATTAGGGAAAACTAAATACTACTAATTTATATTAGTTAAATTATTCAATTTAATTATTTAATATGAAAGTGGTCTTTCCTTACTAAGGAGTTCTCAAGAATTTGGAACCTAGTTTGTCCAACACTTTAGTCGAAGCCCGCATAGTATTTAGGCATATGGGACATGTGTGCAGTGTATTTGACTTATTATTGGTTGATAATGGGCAATTAGCATAGGAATATAAATTTCTTAGAAAATACTAAATAAATTGTAGTTAGTTAATAATTAATATTATTAAAGTTTTTAAATTATAAGAGAGAAGTTGATTCCAGAACTATTAGATAGTTAATCCACAATCGCTATGATATTCCCTTAGTGATTAATTTTGTGGTCAAATAAATTGGTATCACCAACCAAACAACATTATTTAATTCTTGGAAAAGTATTAAAGAAATTATAATCGTACATTATATAATCTCACAAAAATTTAATTCTAGTGACAATCAAATGAGTTCTTAATATAATTAATTACTAAGTGTTTTTTTAGTTTTATCATTATCACTTTAATTGTTTTAACATAGTAACATCCACTTCTGCTATGGGTGGATCTAGTATGTAGTCAATAAGGTCAGTTGACATCATTTAAATTCAAATAAAAATCAAGTTGTATATGTAAATATACACTAAATGAGTTTATTAATGTATTATCTTTCACATAAATGACAAGAGTTCAAAACCCATAAAGCATGTTCAGCCTTGATTTATTCAATTATAATTATAATTTTTTTAACTTTATCCTGAATCCGCAACTGAATTAAGGTTGTGTTTTAATTGCATTAGATAGTAGTGTTGTGAATAGGTAGGTATCATGTGGTTAGTAGAATATAGTAATATAATGGTCTATTAAGTGTTATGAATAGTTATTGAATTTAGCAGCTAATGTGATGCCCGCAAAATGAGGAAGCTATTGACTACCCGAATACTCAAAACTCAATCTTCAAATTATGCTATATCATATTTTTACTAAATTTAATTTACTATATAATTATTACACTCATACTTTATAGTTTTACATTTTATCCCAAACACTCACTTCATATTCTTAAAATATTTTTGAAAAAACACTTTTGTGATGAAGGTATGGGCGTGAAATATTAATCGACAATTAATTTATTAAGGAGCTCATAAGAGTTTAAGTTTGAGTTTTGAATTTCAAAGAATAGAGTATATGTAAAACTATTGTTGTCATTTAGAGTTTATAATAGTTATCGGAAATAATAAATTAATTAAATCAAATTAATTAATTAAATTAATAATTAATTGAAAATATTCCAAGATTGCAAAAGTTTCTGTTTTGGTATAAGCACAGGTCGCGGCTCGCGACATTACTTGCGGCTCGTGAGTTGGCCTGGTCGCGGCTCGCGACTTTTGTCATAGCCCGTGACTTTTACGCTGTTCATTTTATTCGGTTTTGTTAGTTATGCAATAATTAGCTGCGGTTAATATGTTATATTAACTGAATGATTGGGATGAATTAATTTAATATCACATTGATTCGTAAATTGATGTTGCGGTTCATGAAGTGACATATTACTTCATGAATGATTGTATGTTTTTCTATAAATATAGAAGACATGTGTAAGTTATTTTTTACATGAGATATATATGAAATATACATGTGATTTCTGAATTTCTTATCCTCTCTATCACTTTATATAGAGAACTTGCAATCTTTAATTATATTTTCATTTTTCTTCTTCCACTTAAGTTTTCTCATGTCATTCTAATTTCCTTGTGCTAGGAATTTAGTGTAATTCTTTGTATTTCAGAACATATTTCCAGTTTATATTCTCAAGCATCGTAGTAGGGAGGAAATTATGTTTTAGAAAAGAGCATCTCGCCTAGAATTAATATCAAGTTCACATACAAAATCTTCTTGTTACTATGTTTAATATATGGTGTTCCCGATGATGAAGTTCATATTTGGTGTATGTTAAGTAAAGGTTTGAACTTGTCGTATATTTTATAACCTACTAAGTTTATGTAACTTTATTTTATATGTTTAATTAATAAAATTAAAGTCACATTTACAACAAATATTGAACATAGTACACATTATTTGTTACTCTTGTCTAAAGACTTTCTTCAGTCTTCAAGACTAGGGATAAACATACCTTAAGTTGTTTATGCTCATGCATATTAATTCAAGATTCAGTTGGATCATCATGATTAGATCGTGTTTGATTTGAATTTATTTATAAAGGGCTTTTTAATTATATTATTTATCAATAAATTTTTGCAAGAATTAAGACTAATATGGTTTTATAAGTCGACACTTCTTTTACAATACAAACTAAAATTTGCACGTGAATCATAACTCGCTAACTTTCTAATGGGTTTTGAGTTGGTATCAAATTAGATCAAAAATTAATCATAATTGAAGATATATATTATGATCCCAAGCTCAATATAATCGCTTTACTGATTTTGTTTATTAAGTTATTAATTCTTAGTTGGCTTATTACTATCCCACTCTTAGTTGGCTAAAATAAATAAATTACCCGAAGTTTCTCGAAATAAATCATTATGATGATTTGACTAAGCACATGAATGATATTGGATGATTGGATCAAGGCTAAGATAATAGACTAGTACCAATCAAGGTTTGAAACGTACTTCATTTATCTATCATAGCAATTGTTGGGAAGATTAATGAAAGTGGATAATGTATTTTATGGAAAAATGAAAAAATTGTGTAAATAAGATTGAAAAAAATTGTAAATGAGAATTAAAGAAAGAGTTTATGTCAGGGTTTACGGCTAAAAATAAAATTGAGATACATTTGATAATTGGTAGGACAAACTAAAATAAAAAAATGAGATAAATTTATTGAAACGCATTGAATAGTATTTTTTAAATTGATTATCGGGCTTATATTTATATATATATATATTTTTAAAACAATTTTGATTATTCTAAATCAATTACTTCATCTTTATGTGTGCCTCTCATTTAGCATTTATTGTTTTTTAGATAAAAATTAGTTGAATAGAAAATTATGTTGAAAAAATAAAAAAATAAAAAAATAATAAAAATAAGTAGTTAAACCTTGAAATGAAGAGAGAAAATAAAATTAAGGTGAAAATAATAAATGAAAAATCGACAGACTAAATAAAAAATAATGGAAAGTACCTTCTTTATTTGACTATCATGCTATTAAAATGTAAAACATATCATTAAGGGGGAGTTTGGGTATAGGAATATAAAATGTAATGGAAAGGAAAATGATAAAGAGGAGTAAGGGTAAGGGTATGGGTTGTAGTTATATGTTGTTTGGTATGAAAATCTAAGAAAAACACTTAATTGATCATAGAAAGGGAATTTGCTACTTGACATAAATGAATAGTAACAAAATAAGGGTATCTATTACCCTCAAGAAAGGGATTGGGTTAACCTAATATCATACCAAACAAATATGTGGAGTAATGGTAATTAAATCCCTTACTTAGTATTAAAAAGTTTATACCAAACACCTCTAAATGTGTACGAGTGTTTCCTAGATATGAGTAAAGCTAAACCAGCTACTAATAATAATCAGTGTGAAAGCAGATAATTATAGGTTGGCGTTGTGTGGTAGGGTTTGTGGACCTTTTTACTTTTATATGTGCTGAGTTTTTTGTTTTGCTTTTGTGTCATTTATTAATGAGTCACTAAAACAAAAAAAATTAAATTTTTTGACATTAAATTTAGTGATATTAATATCACTAATTTTTATTTTAATTATAATAATTATTAGTTATTATTTTAAATTTCACTATAAAATAATTTAATGGCACTTTATTTGACCTTTAGTAACATATATAATTGTTACTATAGTCTATAGTGCCACTTATGAGAAATATCACTGGATTTTATGTCGCGAAAAGCTTTAATATGATTTTTTATTATGCTATTAAAGGGTTTTATAAATGTCAATAAATCCACTATGTATATTATTAAAAATTTAAAGTTTATAACATTTAATTTAAATTATATTGTAGTGAGTTATATATCGTTTTTATAAACCAAATTAACTAAAAATTTATCTTATAGTTGGAATCTTAGGTTATGTTATTTATTCTATCATGTGTCTTTTTTTTTGGATATTCTATTATGTATCTTTAGCTTACACGATGGTTCTTTGATTAAAATCGTAGATGTAACAGAATTTTCTTCAACAAATATTCTTCTTAAAATGAGGCATGTATGAATGAGATTTAAAGTTATAATATTTTTTGTCAAGTTATTTCTGATATCAAATTAAAAAACCAATTCAAACACTTAATCAAAATCTTTACAAATTTGATGAGTTGGCTCTTTGCTAACAGTCAGTTGACATAAATAACTTGTATTATATATGTATGAAAAATATAATCAGAGGCTTCTTCTAATATAGTCATTTTATTCAATAAAATTCACGTCATTTTTCTTTTTAATTTGTCTCATTAAATTTAATCTTTTATATTTTTATCATGATTTATATTTTTTCTTTAATTCTTATCTATATCATAAAATAAAATTTTTCATCTCATTCATCTATTTTTTTAAGTATCCAAAATATATCATTTTTATACACTTATCTTATTTTATTTACCCATTGTCGCTATTTGTAGGATGCATGACAATTGACTAGCTAAAACTAGCGGTCACATTTTAATAATTTAAACCTTTAAAGGTACTTTTCAACAATTTAAAGATTAAAGCATGTGTAACTTTAATTAAAATAGGAAGTGATTATTAGAGAGCCAACTTTTAAAAGGTCACATATGTTTTTTGGAAGCTTTTAGATTTTTTGTATGAATATTTTCTTTTCCATGTGATATCAAAACTTAATTTAACCTCAAATGTTTTTTTAATTCTTTATTGTAAATTCGTAACCTTTAGCTTTAAATTGATTTGCATCATGACCTCATTCAAAAATAACATTAAATTTTCTCATTTAATTTCGTCAACCATAAAAACATTTAAATCTCCAACATTTATGCACAAAGATCACTCAAAACAATGAGAATTTTTCTAATCTGAAATTGCCATGCCACTTTTCTCTCCACCTTGTTCATGATTATTATATACTTTCTCTAGTTACTATAAATATTGACATTTAATAAGGAGTGACTATTAAAAATCAAAAGAAGTATGTTCTTTTATTTAATAAATATTATACATAAGAAGATCATATACTCACACAAATTTTAATTATCATGCGTAAGTGTTGGAGATTTGGTGTTCTAATGGTAACGAATCATTAAATAAGAAAATTTCAATGTCTTTTATGAATAAGGTTTTAGAGCAAATCAATATGTACCCTTAGGTTTACCATAAGAATAAAAAATTAGAATTTGTTTTAAAAAAACACAAATTTTTACTTGAGACCGTCTTTATAAGAGACGCGTTTCAAATGGATTGGCCTACTATTACTTAGAAAAACAACTATCAGAAAACGCGTGATGTGTAATCCTATTTGGAATTGGTGTTATAACTTATTGAAGTTGGTATTATAACATGTTAGATTTGGTATTATAACCTATTAAAGTTGGTATCTCTAAATAGGTTATAATACCAACTTTAATAGGTTATAACACCAACTTCAATAGATTATAACAGCAACTCCAATAGATTATAACAGCAACTCCAAATAGGCTCAACTGCGTGTGTCAATTTTTAGTTTTTTTTTTTAATTATTAGGCCTAGACCTGAAAAGCCGGATCTTATAAAGACGGCATCTCAGAAAATGCGATCATAAAAAAAAATGTCAAAATTACAATTAGTAGCAGCTTGTTTTGTGTCTGGAAACACATGTATATTCTTGTGAAGTCAAATGGTACATGATCATACCACCATCTTCTAACTACAACTAAGGCCTCGTTGTTATCTAATTTATTTTTAATATTTTTTTAAAAAATTATGTCTAATAGAATAAATAAAATAAATTAGCATGAAAACAGATATCATTGCAATTTTTTGTTACCCATAAGTAATAAAGGATTAGGTGAGAACCAAATTCAGAACTTTTCATGCGAAAATCAATACTTGTTAAACTGAAACATCCAGAGACAAAATCCGATTATTCTATAGCAACTTTTAAGTGTTAAAATACGTGTATTTGGTGTTTTAGATTATTTGCATTGAATCTAAATTAAAGTTTGAAATAAACTTAAATCCTTTTATACATATTTAGTAGTTTTGTTTGTCTATATTGACTTTAATTCAATTAAATAGGTCTTTATTATTTTTATTCTTTAGTTTAAGTAGTGCTATTTATAGACCGACTATATCACTATAGTAATCTTTATATATTATACACACATTTTCTTTAATTTTTCTTTTTATTTGTCTTAATCTATCGTTTGAGCTTTGTCTTGAACTAATCAATAACCCTAAACTTGAAAGCATATTATTTAGATCAAGTTTGCTAAATTTCTAGGCCAAGACATGACCTAGTGAAATTTGAATGAACCTTGGGTTAACATGATAGATCATATTTGTTTCCAGTCAATTTAGTGTTTTACTTATAATATAAAAATAAACTAAAAATTCTTAATTAACATAAACAATTATTAATTTTCATTTTAAGAAACATATTTTATTAATTTCATATATTATTTTATATTCGCTAAAAATTTAATGATAAGAATTTTTATAAAAATATATAAAAATTTCTATACATCTAAATATATTTTAACTTTAAAATATAAAAAAATCATATACAATAAATTTATTTTTTAAATTAAATATTTATCATGGAAACATGAGTATTCAACATGAAAAAATCATTTATTTATTGCATTGAAATAGGATCCTATATTAAACAAAGGAATCCACTATTCTCACACTCATTACGCATTTATTGCTCTCCCCTTCCTTCTTCCTCCCTTTTCTTCCATTGATCATGGACACTCAAGACCCTAACCTGCCACCAAAAACAACCCCAATGACCCGTCTAAACGCCTACGTCGCAACTACCCGTATTGGTAAACGGTTCAAACTCACTCAACGTAAAACTACCTTCACAACCGAGCTACGGGCCGGAACCGCCACTTTCCTTACTATGGCTTACATCTTAGCCGTCAACGCTTCCATCTTATCTGATTCCGGCGGCCCATGCTCTGTTTCGGATTGTATTCCACTCTGCTCCGACCCGAATTTCCCTACTTCAAACTGTTCGGGTCCTAACCGCCATATCATACTCCCCGACGAGTCGTGTAAGTTTGACCCGGTTAACCCGGGTTACACTTCTTGCTTAGCGACGATCCGAAAAGATTTGATCATAGCTACAATAGTTTCCTCATTAATAGGATGTTTTGTTATGGGTATCTTCGCGAATTTACCCTTCGCATTAGCCCCGGGAATGGGGGCTAACGCTTATTTTGCCTATAATGTAGTTGGTTTTCATGGGTCCGGAAATATTTCTTACGAAACTGCCCTTACTGCTGTTTTTGTAGAAGGATTGATATTCTTCATAATTTCTGCTATTGGAATTCGAGCGAAGTTTGCTAAATTTGTACCAAAACCCGTAAGAATGTCATCCGGGGCAGGAATCGGGCTATTCCTAGCATTCATCGGGCTACAAAATAGTCAAGGAATCGGGTTGATTGGCTACAGTGGGTCAACTCTGTTATCACTCGGTGGATGTCCGAGTTCATCCCGAGTCTCACTCGCTCCAATTCAAACTTTCCAAAACGGCACCGTTTCAATCATACCAGGAGGAAAATTTTCCGACGCCATTTACTGCCTTAATAATCGTATGGAGAGTCCAACATTATGGTTAGGAATAGTTGGGTTTGTTATAATTGCATATTGCTTAGTGAAAAACATCAAAGGATCAATGATATACGGCATCGTTTTTGTCACCGCCGTTTCATGGTTTCGAAACACCAAAGTTACGGCGTTTCCCGACACCGACGCCGGAAACGCTGCGTACCGGTACTTCCAAAATGTAATTGATATTCACACCATTAAAAAGACGGCGGGGGCACTTAGTTTCAAGGGAGTTACTAAAAGGCACTTTTGGATAGCATTAGTGACATTTTTTTACGTCGATATTTTGGATACAACAGGGACGCTTTCATCAATGGCTCGATTCGCCGGTTTTATGGATCAAACCGGCGAATTTGAAGGCCAATACGCGGCGTTTATGAGCGACGCTTTTTCAATCATTATTGGGTCGCTTTTGGGAACGTCACCTGTAACGGTGTTTTTAGAATCGTCAACTGGTATACGTGAAGGAGGAAGAACAGGATTAGCGGCGTTAACGGCAGGTTGTTATTTTTTCCTGGCGTTTTTCTTTACGCCTTTACTAGCGTCGATTCCAGCATGGGCTGTCGGACCACCGTTGATTTTAGTTGGGGTTTTGATGATGAAATCAGTGGTTGATATTAATTGGGATGATACGAGAGAAGCAATTCCTGCTTTTGTGACATTTATTTTGACACCTTTTACTTATTCCATTGCTTATGGGTTAATTGGAGGAATTGGGACATATATTGTGTTAAATCTTTGGGATTGGATTAGGGATTTTTTAATCAAATTTGGATTAGTTGAAGGAAAACAACCAAACTATGGTGAAAATGAGATTAATGGGGTAATTAGTAATGGTAATCATGATGGTATTAAAGTTGATGAAAGCATCAAACCTCTTGAAGTATAGTAATTGCTAATCTTGTTTTTTTTATAATTAGAATACGATTGTTTTTTAATTTTTTGTTTAGATTTATATTACATTATTTGTTAGTGTAATACTGTTTTTTTTTTTTAAAGTGGGTAAAGGGAATTAAGGGAATTGATGATGAATTAGATTCATATTGATGTACAAATTTTTTGTTATAAAGTAAAGCCAAGGAACTTTCCTAATGGTATATTCTCTTTTAGCTTGTTTTTCTTTATTCCATTCAGTTCCTTGATTCACTTGACTATGATGATTATGTGGTTTATTTTTCTTCTATTTATCTTTTCTTTAATTTGGTGTGTGGATAATGAGAGAGCATATATATATATATATATATATATATATATATATATATATATATATATATACTCCCTCCTATTCACCTTAGGAGTCCTATTTGACCTTTTACGAATTTTAAGGGGAGTCAAAAGTGGGACCTTAAAGGTAGAAAAGAGAGTGGTATTATGAATTTTTAATGTAAGGGAGGAAAATTAGTATAGGTAATGGAGGGTATAATTGAAAATAGGATAAAGCTACTAAGGGCATAAAAGTCAAAAACCCGTTTGTATACGATTAGTAACGTCTCCATCAATCTCTCCATTACTCTGAATCACCGATCCCAAATATTTGAACTTGGACGTACATGCAACAACTGCTCCCCCTATGGTCATCTCTGGCTCCCCTATCGATTCTGTCCCACTGAAATTGAATCGCAAGTATTCTGTTTTCATACGGCTTATGCGCAACCCCTTACCCTCCAAGGCTTCTCTCCACTCTTCTAATTTACTATTAACCTCCTCCTTTGTTTATGCGACCAAAACTATATCATCGGTGAAAATCATGCACCATGGTATGGTCTCTCAGATGGATTTAGAGATTTCCTCCATAATAACCGTAAAAATGAAAGGACTTAGTGCTGATCCCTGATGTAGTCCCACTTTAATTGGGAAAGACTCTATCATACCCACCAGAGTATGTACGTTAGTCGACACTCTGTCATACATGTCCTGTATTACCTCAATGTACCTTCGTGAAATACCTCTATTCTTGAGGCTATCCCATACGATGCTTCGCGGTATGCTATCGTATGCTTTCTCCAGATCAATGAACACCAAATGCAAATCCTTCTTTCGCTCCCTATACTTTTCCATCAGTCTCCTCAAAAGATGAATTGCCTCGGTGGTTTATCTTTTCGGCATGAATTCGAATTGGTTCTCTTTAATTACTGTCTCTCGTCTAATTCTTTTCTCAATCACTCTTTCCCACAACTTCATAGTGTGGCTTAGAAGTTTGATCCCTCTATAGTTCCTGCATACTTGTGCATCACCCTTGTTTTTGAAAAGTGGGATAAGTGTGCTAACCCTCCATTCTTCTGGCATTACGAGCCCTCAAGATGGCATTAAAGAGGTTAGTGAGCCAATGAATTCCCTCCTCTCCTAAACCTCTCCACATCTCAATCGGAATGTCATTAGGTTCAACTGCCCTTGATCCCCCCATTTTTTTGAGAGCTTCTTCTACTTCTGCCATGGTAATACCAATAATCGACTCATGATCTTGTGTTCTTTGGATGTCCGAAGTTTGTCGAATTTCCTCCTTTGGACCCCTAGTCTCATTGAGCATCTGAGAAAAATATTAATGCCATCTCATTTTGATGTCCTCTTGTTTAAGCAGTACTCGCCACCCTCATCATTAATGAACTTCACTGTTCCTAAGTCCTTCCTCTGCCTAGATCTTGCTTTTGCCAACTTAAAAATATAATTCTCCCCCTCTTTGGTATCAAGCTTTTGATAAAAGGCTTCAAACGCACAATCTTTAGCTCTGCTACTGCTTTTTTTGCCGCTCGTTTTGCTTTTTTATACCTCTCCTTCTTATGTGTCCTATCCTTATCCTCATTGCAAGCCATGAGCTCCTTGAATCTCCTATTTTTGTCCATTATCTTCTTTTTTACTTCTTTGTTCCTCTACCATGACTCTTTGTACACATTTGGTTTTCTCGGTTGACACCCCTAATGTCTCCTTTGCCACCTTTCGAATGGGCCATGGTCACCCACATTTGATTTGCATCGTCTGATATACTTGGGTAGCCCGACGTCTTGCTCTTGCTTAACAAGGTTGCGACCATATCCCCTTTAAGTCTACCCCATATGATCGTTTGCTCGACCTTTATCTTCTTTTCGACAATCTTTCTCTTCATATGGAACACTAATACTAATAACCTATGTTGGGTGGGCATCTCTGTACCCAACACGACCTTACAGTCCAGACACGAGCTCCGATCATCCTTCCGTACTAAACGGTAGTCAATTTGAGTTGCATGCCCACCACTCTTGTACGTAATCAAGTGCTCATCCTTCTTTCTAAAGATCAAGTTTGCTATAACTAACTCCTTTGCTAACGCAAACTCAAAGAAGATCTCTCCATTCTCGTTCCTTACACCATAACCAAAACCGCCATGAACTGAGTTATAGTTATTTGCCTTCTTACCTATGTGTCCATTGAAGTCTCCACCTATAAAAAATTTTTTCATCGGCAGGGATGGTATTTATAAGGTCCCCTAAGTTATCCCAAAACTCACGTTTGACTTCATCATCTAGCCCAACTTGCAGCCCATACGCACTAATGATTGATATGACCTCCTCTCCCATTACTATTCTGACTAGCATAATTCTATCATTGCACCTCCCAACTTCTACCACTTGCTTTAGGATATCATTAGCTACAAGAATATCGACTCTACTTCGCTTTTCATCCAAACCTGCATACCATAGCTTATAACCCTTTAAAACGCTTACTTTTTGCCCCTTCCATCTAGTTCTTAAACGCAAGCCACTTTAATCTTGTATTTAAAAAGTTCAGTCGCCAACTCTAGCGACTTGGCTTGTAGGGTGCCTATGTTCCAAGTCTCCACTCTTAATTCAAAATCCTACTTACGTTGCCCCCTTTGCCCCTCTCTCTGGACCTGACCTTAGGTTACAATTAATCTGCCTTAACTCTATACTCGACTATCCGTGGACCAGACCAGATGTTAAAGAACGGTGACGCCGTTAACTCAAACAAAAACAAGCCAAGACCCCACAAAAATTAAAACAGAGACGCACGCTAAAAAGATACTAACAACAAAATAATTAAGTACTTAATTGAAAACAATAAAATAACAAGTACCAATATAGAACTAAGGATCAATAAAACAACTAGTATAAAAAATCATCAAAATTCCGAAGCAAAACAAACACAAAGCAAATTATAAAACTAAGGATCAAGCGGGGATGGATCTCTACAAAGTATGCACCAATACAATACCTACGATGTTAGGGTTAACAAGAGAGAGAAAAGGAGAGATAGAACCTGGAGGGTAGTGGCCAGAAGCTGACAATTGAGGGTCTTCGGTTGGTTTTGTCCGCGACTGGAGTGTTGCTAATCGACTTTGTCGTCGGCTACCGGTGGTTTAAGTTGGTGATGTTGACCCGAAGAAGTGACGTCTGCCTTCTGTAGTGGCAGGACTGTCTGCAAAGGGAAGGGGAAGGGTGCTAGAGAGCTGTTAGGGGGAGGAAGATAGCCGTTGTGTTAAGAAAATTATACAGAGCTATAATGATAATATACTTTAAAAAATGTTATATGTTATTTTCCAGCTCTTTTATTAATATTTATGATATAAATTTATACTTTAAAAAATATCATATGTTATTTTCCAGCTCTTTTATTAATATTTATGATATAATTTTATACTTTAAAAAACATCATATGTTATTTTTCAGCTCTTTTATTAATATTTATGATATAAACTTATACTTTAAAAAATATCATATGTTATTTTCCAGCTCTTTTATTAATATTTATGATATAATTTTATACTTTAAAAAACATCATATGTTATTTTTCAGCTCTTTTATTAATATTTATGATATAAACTTATACTTTAAAAAATATCATATGTTATTTTCCAGCTCTTTTATTAATATTTATGATATAATTTTATACTTTAAAAAACATCATATGTTATTTTTCAGCTTTTTTATTAATATTTATGATATAAATTTATACTTTAAAAAATATCATATGTTATTTTCCAGCTCTTTTATTAATATTTATGATATAAATTTATTTATATCGTTTTAGAAATAAAAATTTTTAGTTGATTAGTTTTATAAAAATATTTAAATCATTTAGTTTATAAAAATAGTGAATTCACGATATGTAATAATTTAAATTAATGATTTAATTAATATTACTCAATCTAAATAATTATTATTCAATTTATTTTGTTTATAAAAATGGTAAGTTATGCGGTTTAGTAAATTTTTAGGTGGGCTAAAAATAACAGATTGATTAATTTTATTTGGCATGTAAGTCAATAAAAACCAATAAAAAGTTTCCATTTAGTAAGGCTCTATAGGGTGACACGTGGAACTTTCCAGTCTTTTTATTAAATTGTATGATGTTTGGACCCTTAGTGCTAGATTAAGACTTTAGTTGAGTTCCTTTCAAAAAAAAAAAAAAGACTTTAGTTGAGTTGATTTTTGATATAGCATCAGAATCAAAATGATAAAACTTAAAAGGGTTATGACGTGTGAGGAGGATATATATTGCATTTACACTTCTAGTCCAAATTGATCTTGTGTGAGAGGGCATAATAAAGTATATAACATAGTAATATTGAAGCCTCTATCATACATTTAAATTTTAACTTAATTTAATTTTTCATCTCATCGTACACATTTATCTCATTTTTTCTATCAAATGTGCTGCTCTATTTTATTTGCTTATCTCATTTTTCCCAAATGAAAATTTTACAAGATTTTTTCATCATGAATCTTTTTATTTGAGGAAATATTTTTTGACCAACATAACGTCAATTGTCTAAAATATTTTACTAAAAACACACACATATATATATATATATATATATATATATATGGGAGGGATCCATTAAGAAGGGGTTGAAAATGAGAAGGGTAAGAAGGACTCTACACCCTTGATTTCATTAAAATAAAAAAATCTATGATCACGATTGAATCAAAAACTCATAATTGTAAAAGTAATTATGTTGCACAGAAAGGTAACTATGAAATAATTTTTAAAATGTTCTTAATTTATAACATAGTATCTTTTTTTGTATATATATAGTAACCAAACAAAATCAAATAAAAATTCTTCTCACTCTTCTCATTTTAAAATTCTTTTTATTTGATCATATATATATATATATTCATCATTTTTAACAATCAATGATTACATTATAAAATCTTTCAATACCATACGGCTCTTATTAGTTTTTTGTCCTTTGTTTCAAATGAGAAAAATAAATAAGGTCAGATATAATATTTTTACGGAATTTACTTACTTTTTATTGATTTTCACCTTGAATTGTATTTAAGGGAAGGGAAGGAGTATATGTGGAGTGTGTGGCTTTTCTTCCTAACACAATATCTTGACATTTATTATTACATGTTGTACATCGTACATGAAATAATGGATGATCTCGAATTTTTATCGTGTGGGAAGTGGTCGTCTAATTATTGTATATTTGTATGTATATAATTGGCATTTGAATAGGTGTGGAACCATACATATCATGTGAAAACAATCAATTTGGTTCCTCCTTCAACATGTCTATTTATTTATAATAAATATGCAAGTCCTCTATTAAAAAAATTTTGAATAATTAATCTAATTAGTGTTTGGGAATAAGTATTTCATTTTAAATTATGGATTTCAATTATGAAATTATAAATAAAGAATTTAATAATGACAAGGTTTGAGTAGTCATTCTTAAATTCTCAAATTTAACAACTTTAAAAATAATAGTAGAATTTGATCAAAATCTAAATTTAAAAATTTTTAATTTGTCAAACAATAAATTTGAGCAATTTCAAATTTCCAAGTGAAATCATCATTTCAAAACATGACATAAATTTATTTCTAATTCTTCAATACAGTAATTTCATACTTAATTTTATGTAATTTTTTATGTCATTAATTAGCTCTTATATTTTATTATACTGTTAAATTAGTTAAAAGACGATTAAAAATACAACAAAGAACTATATTTGGACGGGATTTGGCCTCTCTTGGTTGTCCCCCGCCCCAAAATTAAGTTTTGACAACAAACGACAATACGACATTATGCATTAATCGATTTAACAATGAGCATAAATTTAGAAATATAGCCAGTAGCTACTAGTCCAGCATAACAGTTTGCATCCTCTCCATTACATTTTAATGTAAATGAGAGTCCATTACTGAATTTAAAGGCTAAAATTGCTTCATGGAGTTTACAAGGAGAAATTTCAACATTTTATTTTTTATTCAAAAATAAATATCAAAATTCTAATATAAGTAAAAAAAAAAAGGGGAAATTTGCATAGAAATACCTTTTAAACCCCTTTTTTGTAAAGAAACACCTTTTATAATTTTTTTGTAAAAAAACACCTTTTAACAGACTTTTTATTAAAAAAAACACCTTAAACCAGTTTCCGGTGACTTTTGTCAACTTTCAGGCGTTGACTATGCCATTTGTCAGGAAAATTGCAAAGAAACACCTTATAAAACCAGTTTTTTTTGTAAAAAAAACACATTTAAATTTTTTTTTTTTGTAAAAAAAACACCTTTTAAGAGATTTTTTATTAAAAAAAACACCTGAAAGTTGACAAAAGTCACCGGAAACTGATTTAAGGTGTTTTTTTAATAAAAAGTCTCTTAAAAGGTGTTTTTTTTTACAAAAAAAATTATAAAATGTAATTCTTTACAAAAAAGGAGTTTTAAAAGGTGATTCTTTACAAATTTCTCTAAAAAAAAGTAATGAAGATGATCCTTATACTACACAACATTAGAAGTAATGTAAAAGCATGAAATGAACATACGTCATACGTGTATGAAGTACAAATTCCTTTTCGCTTATTTATTCGTTGCGTTAGCGTATAGAGTCTTCCAATCTTATAAAGTATTAGTATTCTCTTTCTTAATAAAGTTTTCAAAAGATATATTTACGGCATTAAAAAATTAACTTTTAAATAATAATATATATTATTTTATTGAATAATAAATTTAATGGAGAAAAAGTGAGAACCGTAAATATTAAAAGAAAGTTAGTGGAAAAAATATAAGGACCACAACTTATAAAAAAATATTTTTATAAAGTTAGTGGGAAACATGTAGAGACCATAAGAAATATATAAATGTTAAAATGAAGTTAGTAAAAAATATGTAGATATACCATAAGCATTATTAAATATTAAAATTAGAATAAGGTTATTTTTGTCCAAAATTTGTGATATAATTAAAAAGGTTCCTTATGAGAACAACAAATAAAACATCTCAAAATGAAAAGTGAAAACTTCTTTAAGGACCGGAAAAAGTACCTTCTAATCATGATTAGTGTTCTATTTATTTATTAATTACTTTTACTTTATATTGTATTTTTAATCTATAAGCTATAATTAAGTTATGTGAGATCTTATCTGATTCATTTTAATATAAAGAATTCCTTCCAATTCACACCAATAGTTTCATTTGCTTTTCACACTCTATTCAATACATTAATTTAATTTTAAATATCTCTTATTATGCATAATAAAAAATTATAGAAATTTGATATTAATAAATTTACAACTTGAGATGAATCAAATAAAATATCACTTCACTATGTTTTGACATTTAAATTAAAAGTATGATACAAATTAAGAGTTATCGATGAAAAATGTCAAAATAATCAAATGGGACAATTGCTTTGAATTGAAGGAAGAAATATAGTGCATTGACAAATATTATCAATGAAATGGAACATTTAAGCTGAATAAAAAGGAGTAACTATCATTCCAAAATTTATGAAATCTACTATATTTTTTATTTTTAGTCTGTTAAGATTTGCAATATTTTTTTATTGACTTTCAGTAGCTTTAAGGAGTATTAAGAAACTAAAAACAAGAGTATTTAACATCATATAAACATGAATCATATCAATTTATGCGTGATTTTGTAAATTTTAAATTAATACCATTTTTTAAAAACTTATCAACTGCTTAATTATATTAATATTGCCTTTTAGATTTAAAAAGAATATATATCATAGTGTTTTAACAAATCTTATCTGAAACATTATATTCTTTTTGAAAATCTTATATCTATTTAACATTCAGTATAAACTTAAAAATAATGAGGTGAATATCATCAATCTAATTAAAATGATGTATATTCCTCTACGTTACACCAATTTAACATTTTCTTATTTAAGTTCGTTTAACTTATTTTCTATCCTTTTATTTTTCTAAAAATATTTTGCTATTTTCTTTAAATCTCTTCAAACTTTCTGTTGGTTTCATACATAATTAAATTAAGTCTTATTTTATTCTTAATAAAGCAAGTATTGTCTTATCATCGATTCGATTATGACATACCTCCTTTTCTCTGAGCGTACTCTATAATAAAAAGCCATTCATACAGTTCATTAATTATTACCTATCTTTATTTATTATTAAATATCAAAATTTTTCTTAAAAATGCGTCTACCATATTTCTTTCATGTTTATTCAAAGGGATGAAATAATATTTGATTATAATAATCTATTATTTTATTCTAATTGACGAGAAAGCAAAGAAAATGACATTTATATTCTGATCCAAATTATGGGAATATAAAATTTGAGACACGTTAAGTAGATAGGGAGAGTGAACATATTCTTGGAAACCTGTATTAGTCCGTGACAATTCATCACATAATCTCACCGTGGTTCACTTGTGTAGACACCGGACACCCGTGGGTTTGGGCACACAAATCCAAGGGGATGAGCATTGATATGCACATACACTTGGCGAGATTCATTGCTTACCAAAACCATATAGTAGTAGGAAGATTAGCCCACCCAATATATATGCAAGTCAACAACTCACTAGTTTATCGTTGTGGGATTTTGTCTCACATGTGAAGTATTTCCAACACTCCCCCTCACATGTGAGCTACATCATACTAAGAACCACCTTCGACTCTGATACTATATTAGGCTGTGACAATTCCTCACATAATTTCACCGTGGTCCACTCGTGTGGACACGGGGCACCCGTGGGCTCAGGCCCACAAACCCACGGGGATGAGCGTTGACTTGCACATACATTTTGTGAGATTCATTGCTTCCCAAAACCATATAGTAGTAAGAAGATTAAATTACTCAATATATATACAAGTCAACAACCCACTAATTTATCAATATGAAATCTTGTCAAATATAAAGTATTTCCAACAACCTCATGCCAACAATTTTGTTTACTTGCACATTTATTCATTGATTGTATCCACCTTTTTTGTCCAACTCTATTACCCACATTAATTACTTTTGCACCCTTTTAAATTTTGATTTTAGCAATGTCATTTCTGGCTCAAAGAGAAAAATAAAAGGATCTATATATAATTAAAATTTTAGTTATTTTTTCTTCAATTATGTAGTGCAGTAGTCATGCAGTTAATTAAAAAACCTAATATTGCAAGTTGGATTCTTGTTAAGAGTTACTTATATAAATAATAATTTTTAATTATATGGATTAATTCAATTTGGGCTTCTTCATAAGCTGGGCCCTAAGTGATCGCACCTCATAACTACCCTAGGAACGGCCTTGGATTTTAGCTTTTGTTTTCACATTATTTTATTTTTTATGTTTGATTGTTTTTGCAAGTATAATTATATCAGTCGGTTTCTTAAGAATCCGTCTTTCTGATCATCAAACTTACTGTCTTTTTAATGTGTACTTACATAATCTTTATTCTTTCCCAGTGTCTCTACATAAATTGAAAAATAAAAATTTTTCTCCGAATCTTATTTTTATCATAAAAGTCTATATTATATATGCTTAAACATATAGATTTTCGTGAGGTTGGGTTTTATATGGAAAAATGGTATTTTTTTAAAAAAATTTACAATGGAACTTTTACAAGTTTCCTAGCTAAAAGTCTAAAGGCAAGACAAGTATACTAAACGTGATTCCAGCTAAAAACTGACAATAATAGAGTGTCTTATATAAATTCGGAACTTCAATTCAACCTAAAAAGATAATTAAGATAAGAAAATGGAGTAAGAGACTAAGAAATTTCGATAGATTGTTTTTGAATAATATTTGATCCGGTGAAATTGGAATCTACAACTTTAAGATATGAGAAATTAATATTAAAACTCTCAATATTAGATGTAATAATTATAAAAATTCTAACTTTGTATTTTTAACTAAAAATTTCAATTTTAAGGGTTATTTTATTTTAAAATTTATAATCTATCATGATAAAAGGTAAAAATGAATACGTGACATTAATTAATTATGGTCCATGCAAATTTTTCTTAAATTTTTTAAGAAGTAAAGATATTTATGATATTTCAAAGTCGGAGATTTAATAATAAGATGCCTCTAAAGGTCAGAGTAATTTTAAAATACTCCCTCCTATTTATTCAATGAGTCCCATTTGACTTTTTATTATTTTTTAGGTGGTCAACTGGGATCACATGTGAAAGAAAAAAGTATAGTGTTTTTAAATTTTTATAGGGGTAAAGTGGGGTTAGTAGGTGTAAAGGCGTGAAAAAGTTCAGTTTAATAGGGGTAAATTAGTAAAGATAATATACCCAAAATAGAAATGAGACATTTAGAGTGACTTGACCAAATAAGAAAATGAGATACTTAAGGTGAATAGGAAGGAGTAATATTTAAAGTTGAGCTTTATAAAATTAAACCCTCAAAGTTAGTATTTTTATTTTGATTTTTTCTTTTAACTTAACATTTTGGTTGAGTTGCTTCCTTGATATAGTATTTGAAGCCAACGTGATGAAAAGTCACAAATTTAAATCTCTCATTTTCAGGTATAAGCTAAGGTCGATAGATATTTCTTTTACTTGTAATTCAAACAGTTTTCATATGATGAGAGCTGATTGAGTATATAATATATTATGAGATTAACAACATTAAAAAGGGTTAATTAAATCAATAGTGACAACCTCATAAAATTCATATACTTTATCAAATAATTCAACAACTATTGGATTTCTAAACTACTCCAGATTTCTTATCATACCATACCCTATCAATTAATTAAAAATGTTATTTGATGGTAGTAGATTAATTATAAGGATGTTGGAGTTAAAGGTAAACTGATAAAGAATATAAAAAAAAGTTTTAAAGAAAATAATTCAAACTCACAACTCAAATATAAATATTGCAGTTTAGTAGTATTGAATTGAGATTAACTATTTATATATGATAGTAGATTGCGGATTCGAATCCTAAGTACAATTTATCTCAACTGATTTTCCTAAAATTAAGCTAAACAAACCAAAGCATAAGAGAGATTAATTGACAACAAATTATATATATATATATATATATATATATATATATATATATATATATATATATATATATATATATATATATATATATATATATATATATATATATATATATAACTATTTTTATAATAGTATAAAAAATTTCAATCAAAAATAATAAATTATAAGCAAGTTTAAAGAATCAAAATACAAGCTAAATTTAGATATATACATGATTTTCCCTAGCAGTATAAATAGCAGTTCCATTTACTCATAAAAAAACAAGGTCTCTAGTCACTAACAATTGTGACATATGAGTATATGAAATATCCTACATTAATTTTTGGTTAGTTTTTACTAGTGGGTAAATAACATGGATGATACCATTATGCTACTTTTGAAGTATTTGGCAACTTTATTGGTAACCTACGTTGGCCTTAAGCATATAATCCTACGTTCCAAGTTTAAACCACCACCAAGTCCATTTCCGGCGGTTCCGTTCATCGGCCACCTCTACCTCTTTAAAAAGCCGCTCCATCGCTCCCTAGCCTCGTTCGCGGCCAAATATGGTCAGATCCTTTACTTAAAGATCGGATCTAGACATGTTGTATTGGTTTCTTCTCCGTCACAATAGAGAAAAGCCTAGTCAAAAATGATATTTTTGTTAATAGACCAAGAAATGTCCCACATGGGAAATATATTGGAAATAATTTTACTAGTATTGGGTGGGCCCCAACCCATTGAAAAAATTTACGAAAAATTGTAGCCGTTGAGGTTCTTTCACCAAAATGGCTACATAACCTTGCGGGAATTCGAGCCAATGTAGCCCGATCTTTTCTGCATAGGATGATGATGTTACAAAATAATAGTGAAAATGGTGTAATAATAGAGATGAAGCCTCTCCTTTTTGGACTCACCTTGGACCTTATGACTAAGATGTTACTTGGGAGGAGTATATATGAGGAAGATGGGAGTGGGAAGGAAGGGATCGGATAGAAAGTTGTAGAAGGTTCAAGAAGAGTTTTAGTGTTAATAGTGGAGTTTCAACCTTGGAAGATTTCATGCCAATTTTGAAGTGGTTGAAAGTTATTTTTGGGACATCATATGAGAAGACATTGAAAATGATGAAGGAAGGGAAGGATGAGATAATGAACGTGTTTTTGAAAGAGCATAGAGAGATGGAGAAAGAGGGAAGATTAAAAGAAGAAAGAAAGAGATCAACGTTGCATGCATTATTGTCTTTTCAAAAACAAGATCCTACTTATTATAATGATGAGATGATTGGAAGTTTGTTAATGGTTAGTTTATATCTTATTTTAGTTATTTTTTTAATACTTCATTGATACTTATGATGATGGGCTTCTAATTTATGCATTGGTTTTTTGATGAATGATTTTTAATTAAATTTTATTGGTTTGACCAAATGAAAGTCTTATTGACTGATTTGTTTACTATTAAATTAATTGCTTATGCCAGTTATATAAAATGTTATATAACAATTAGTTGTTGGCTAACGACAGTTTATAGGGAAAAAAAACTATTTAAAAAAACAACTTTTAGTGGGTGTATTTGGTAAATAGTAATACTATTAACATTTTGCTTGGCTTTTGATTTTTGCTTTATGCTTTTTCACCGGTTAGATTGTCAAAAAATTACTGATTTATCAGCCAATGTTTTTAATGGTCGAATCAAGCAACTGCTCTTGCTAACCCTTCTAACCAACGACTATTTGTCAGATACACCTAATAACCTTTTAATTTTGACTTAAAAACCAACTTTCAAACCGACTAAAAAGTAATCCGTCCAAAACATAATGACTAATAATTTTACTAAAATTACCATCCTGCACAATGTAAAATAATATACACTGTCTAATTTGTGTCTTATGCTACCTAACAGTCGCTCTTCCAAGGTGGAACTAAAACATCAGCAGCAGCAATAGTATGGGCATTTTCACTTCTCCTTAACCACCCCGAAATTCTCAAGAAAGCACAAGCACAAATCGATGAACATGTAGGACACCGACGTTTAGTCGGAGAGTCGGATAAGAACAACATTCCTTACATCCAGTGCATAGTAAACGAGATATTACGTATGTATCCTACGAGCCCTCTAGGTTTACTTCGCGAATCCATAAATGATTGCGAAGTTGGGGGTTATCATGTACCAAAAGGATCAATTCTCGTCTACAACATTTGGGCGGTACACAATAATCCCAAGATTTGAGAGGAGCCACGAAAATTCAAGCCAGAGAGATTTGTGGGTGTTGAAGGGAATAGATTAGGCTACAAATTCATGCCTTTTGGTATAGGGAGAAGGACTTGTCCAGGGGAGAATTTGGCTGGAAGGGTTGTTTGGTTAGCAATGGCAATATTAATTCAGTGCTTTGAATGGGAAAGAGTTGGTGAAGAATTGGTGGATATGAAAGAAAATGGTGTTATTTTCTTGAATAAGCTTGAACCTCTTTATGTTAAGTGTTGCCCTCGTCCTTGCATGATGGATCTCCTTTCTCAACTCTAATATATGCATATCGTATTAAGAGTACATAAGTAAATAAATGTTCAAACCCTCCCTTTACGAGGATGCTATGTTGCTTCTATCATCATTTTTGATGAAATAAGGCTATATTTTAAGTAATTGTAACTAGTAATATAATAGATGGATATGTCATATATAATTATATTAAATCAGATTGCCTTACTATTTCAAACACATACTTTGAAAACTTTAATAAACAACATAAAAATATCAAATGGAAACAGAGCGAGTATAATACAAAATCCAAATCATTCATCCATACAAGAAAAAAGTCTAACCTATATATCCACGGCACTTGTGTGAGAGGACATTCTTTGATATATCTATGGTGTAGATTAACGATCAACTAATTAATTTCGATTAACACTTGAATCTATCCTTCATAACCAATTTATCAGTCAAAATTGATAGCCACATTAATGGGTACGAAATTACATAAAAAATATACATTGCTATGGTATAATCTAAAACAAAATTGAAAATTGTATGGAGCTGAATATTAGAAGCTCCTTTGATCATCTAAAGAAGAGATTAGTGAAAAAATTGCCCGAACTCTTTTTCTCTAAACATGCAACATGAACATATCTACCAAGCTTGTCTTTTTGTCTTGCTTCACCTGCTGTATCTTTCTTGCATACTTTACAGGTTTTGTCAACCCATCCTTCTTCCACATACTGCCCATCCACTGTATGACCCCATAAAACCCGATTCGAAATAAGTTAATTTAGCATAAAAGATTGATTGCAAAATTATCATAATTGCAATTTATGAATTAATCTATTAGAGTATATAATATATCACGGTGTTTCAATCATTAGCTTAAGTTTTTGGTTGAATTGATTTCTTGATATGATATAGAAGTCAGTGTTACAAGAGGTTACATTTTTGAATCTCAATTAGCCTTCATTTAAAGTGGAATAATATTTAGCGCCAACTATGAGCAGGATTTGTGCTCTATCCACACTTTTTGTATCTAACCCAAAGGACTCTCATGTGAGGGAATGTGTTAGAGTATATAATATATAATAGGGTTTCAACCATCAGCATAAACTTTTGGTTGAGTTGGTTTATTGATAGAATCTAACAAATTGTTGTTACCTTCAACGTATGACTTGAAGAAATCCTTGTATGTTCCCCCAATTTTCCTTCGAAGAGCTCCATACTACATCAAAATAAATGGAACAATTGGTAATTATAAGTTTTATATAACTCGATATGGTTTTATTGAGCTATAAAATATAGAATTCGTGCGATGGTTTCAAGCGGGCAACATGCCTAGCAAGTCATGTATTGTACAATAACAAGTCGTATTTGTACTTTGTCCGGCCGCTGTGAGAAGCGCCAATGCTTGGCGGGTCATGTACAATAACATGTCACCCCGTGCGGGCCATCCTCAAAGGCTCAAACTATGGTCCATGACACCACATGAGCACACAGGCCATATAAACCTTTGTCGGGTCATGCCATGAGCCACAAAACAATTTTTTATATATTTTCATATTCCTCCCTAAAATGATTAGTTGCAGAACACATGTCATGTCATGTCGTTCCAATCCCACATAAATGTGATCATGGCATGCTCATAGCCCATTGTCGTAGTTAGTGGGTTGTGCGGTTGTGCCTTGTCGGGCCATCAGCAAGTCGTGCACATGCCTATGTCAAATCACCACGAAATTCAACAAAAAAAAGTTAAGAAACAACAAAGAAAACCTGTTCGCGGCTCATCCGGCTGCCAGACTGAGTGACTTGTCTAGCATCTTCAAGAAGCTGAGCATCCTCAGCTGATCTAACTTGAGCAAAATCCAAAGCATCAGTCACACTTGTAAACAACGATTGCTTCTTCTTCTTTGGCTCCTCGTCTTCCTTTCTCGCCGAGACTACTCTAAATCTATAAGTTTCTCTATAATTAAGGCTAATCATGGTTTGAGGAGCTAATGACTGTTGAAAGAGCCCATTTTGAGAAGATGATAAAGGCAAAGTTCTAAGTCCCATTATGGTTTAGTTTCTTAATTTGTTATTAGATGATTGTATTAAGAGTATATATAATTATATATATAACAAGAACCACACATATGTGGGAAATTAGTTACCACTTAAAAGATCTGGTTGGGGTAGAGAGTAGACGTGGCTATTTAGATTGCTACTTATATTGAGAAGCTTTACTTGAGAGGTTCTTGTTGTGTGTTGAATATATATTTTGGAAATATCTATTAAGAATCTCTAACCACAACTTCCTCTCCTTGGAAATAAACTAAAAAAAAAAAAAAAAAAATTCTTTTTAAGGATTTCTTGTGGAGAAGATTTATTATTGTATATCTTTATGAGGGTCAAAATTTATGTTTATATCATTGAGAGTGTTTATTTGGTCGGTTTAATTGACTTTTTTTGGAAAACTTAAAAGCAACTTATCGCAAAACGTATTTTTGAATGTTCAATTAAATCAAAAGCCAAACGCCAAAAACTGACAGAACAATTCGATCAAAATTATCAAATAATGCCTTTAATATAGACTTTTCCTCCAAATCTTTCCACATTTGAAGAGATTCATTTACAGGAATTTGATTCAATTAAATTCTTTCCTAATATAATTTTCCCCTCTAAAATTGATATCCAAACAAAGAAAATTATCTCTTCAAATTCCTCCATTTTCAATTCTTCCTATTCCCTCATGAAACAAATTGTTGGTGTTGAACGTTTAACATTTATGGGTACAGGTTGCCACTTTCATTTTCTCCTTACACTTTGAACATAGTTTCTTGTGAGCGGTATACATTGAGTAAGATGATTACATCATTCGCTCTGAAACAGAAAAAATTGCAATCAAAAAAGGAAACCATGGCTCCTTGGGCCTTGGCTACAAGTTCCATCTCTGTGCTTATTGATCACGAAAGAAAAGGTTCTCTCAAATATCAGGAAGAATAAACTACATACTGAAGAAAAACTCAGAAGATTATCATTCAACTGTACAGAAGCATTTCTTTCAAGTAGACATGTCCGTTAACGTTCTTTACAACATTGCAAAAAAAACTTCGTCCTCCCTCTCCTTTCTTTTGTATCGACAAAACCGACCATGAAAAACTAATTACATAGCATTATCACAGTCTCAAACGACATAGACCATGCCAACCTCGAGCAGCGACACTGGCGGTACCCTAAGTGCAACATCGGGTCCTCTACAGTTCCTTCTTAGAAAATTGTACCCAAAATTTATGGCTATTCTCTTCGGAAAAGATGATCCTTGTTTAGCTCTAACATGAGAATGTCCTATTATAAATGCACTTCCAGCTTGCCGAGCTTCCCAAAGATCGTCTAATTCTCGCAGCATTTGTGCTTCTTTCTCGTTACATCCCCATGCTTCATTGGTGAACCTCACTCGTTTAATGGGCTTCATTTCCATGATATCCCCCATGCTCTCAACTGTTGGTAGTCCGATGGACACACTTGCTGGTTGTGGGTCTTCATCGATGTCGTATGGGGGTTCACGAGAGTATCGGATGGTGTCTGTAATTGCTAAGCAACACATACTAGGTTCGTCAATCTGGGCGTCAGCATTTTCGAAGGATTGTTGATCGTCTTTATGATTTTGGGCCCAGTCAAAATGGATGAATTCATCTAACTTTGCAGCTAGCTCTGATTCAAAGGAATCTATGTCTTGGTGGACATCACGGTACCCATACCGGATAATGCATCGATAGGAGCGGTGAGCTGGGGGGCCCACACGGCTAATAAGGTACCTCTCAGCCGGGGGAATGTAGGGAACAGGAACCGACTTCACGCACACGAAAACTAATATCTTGTGGTAGGCAGGAAGATTGGTGACAAACCGAGAGAAGTTGGCAGGGATGCCAGATGTGAGGTCAGTGAAGACCATACCAATGCCTGGGACCCGCGATACTCCTAGGCTTGGACCCAAGGCTAACAGCCAATCCAAAGAGACTTTGTTGTGAAGGTCATATTCGTACTTCTTGATGGTGGCGTAGTGCCATACAAACATGATGGTCATGAGAATGAGGGCTAGCAAGATCGGAAGCCACGCTCCCTCTGAAAATTTCACCAGAGATGCTGAGAAGTACAGGATTTCGATTGAACCGAAGAAGAGAAGGAAACATAGAGCCATAATAGGAGGTTTATGCCAGCATAGAACAATAACTAACGACATGAGACATGTCGTTACCAACATCACTGTCATCACTGCTAAACCTGCAAGATTGATAAGAAATTTTTAACATTTTCAGCAAGGAATTGCTGATAGGTGATACCCATATGGTTCCCAATTAGGTGTTCAATGGGTCGGATAAGGGTCGGGGCGGGCCGGGTTTAAGTAAATATGGGTCGGATTGGATAAGGGCCTCTAAACTTTATATGAGTTGAGCTTTGAAAGACCAGCCCGACCCAATCCGGTCCGCTTTTGTTGCTTAAAATTACTATAATCCCCATTGATTAATTTATAATAATTAAATTGTAGAAACATTAATAATTCCTATTAGCGTTATCATTTTTAATAATAAATTATCTATTAATTATGCTATTTAAAAGGATCCGTTTCCGACCCTTACTAAGCCCTTTTTGGCACAGTCCATTTTCAACCCGGCCAAACCTTCTAAAACGGGCTAGATAAGGGCTCAAAATGGGAGGCTGGCCCATTGAACACCCCCTATGTCCATGAAAAGATAAAAAGAAAAAAATTCCTATTTCATACCAAAAATTTAACACAAGAAATGTGAAGATTACCTGATGCATTTCCCAGGTGTTTAGTATCTCTGAATCCAATCGTAACAGCAATACAGAGAATCATCAGAATCCAGTTGATCTCGGGAATGTATATCTGGCCATGTATCTTATCTGACGTGTGAACTACTTTGACTCGGGGGAAACAACCAAGTAATTGGCTTTGGTTAATAATAGAGAATGTTCCACTTATAATTGCTTGGCTCCCGACAACTGAAGCAAGAATTGCTACTAAAATTACTGGCCATTTGACTTTTTCTGCACGTGTAAGTTTCAATGTCAATTGTCTCGCTCCTAAAAGAAATTGTGCTGTGTAAAATCTTGGGATATTGCATATGCAGTTCCAGAATATTAGTTTTCCAGTGCCTCGGTTTGAAATTAGAGAGAACCAAGAGATTTACTCGGAGATCTAAGGTGTTCATCTTAAGATGGGCTTTTAGAAAGATCAAATGCTTTGATGGATGAGTGGGCATACCTTAAGAGATAGATTTCGAAAAAAAGATATAAGAAAAAGGTTAAGAGTTGGAAATATTAAAGGAAAAGATGAAAGAAATCAATAAGATGGTTTGAACATGTGCAAAGATGAGGTATAGAAAACCAGTAAGGAGATAGAAAGTTGGACGCTAGGGACTTAAAAAGAGAGCAAGGATGACCAAAGATAACATGGGGGCATGAGTGGAAAAGGATATGAAGGATCTAGACTTACAGACTAAGGTTGTATAAAATCGGAATGAATGGAGTAGAAGAATCCATGTGGACGACCATTGAAACCGACATATTAGTTCATGTAGTTGATTCCAATCTTTCGGGATTAAGACTTTCACTTTGTTATTGTTGTTAGATTTCCTAATTCATTCTCCCTTAATGTAGTAGTGTAGAACGGAGATAGGATAGAAGAAGGCAAGTATCGTAAAGTTTTTTTTGTAAATTGCAATGCTCGTTCATGGGGACTGAGACCAAGTACTAATTCCCGTGTTAGGGAGTATGTTAGAAACAAATAACCACACCATGCATTACTCAATACCCATTAACTAGCTCTTGTCTAGATGGGATATTAAAAGGAGGTCGGGTATAGCCTACCCATATAATAACCAAGAGGCAATCAAACACGTCAAATACAGCTTCACGTATATTCTGAATCGTGGAAACAACATGCTTAGATAAAAGAAAGTAAATGCATGAAAAAGAAGGTACCTGGAACTGAGAGGTAAAAACTGATAACATCAACATTCTCGTGATGCATGGACAAATAGGCTGCTTGACCCATATAAGCTATAATCAATGTAGGATATACCATAAAAGTGAAAGCAATCTGCGAGTAATAGACCGTCAAAAAATCATATTTGTAGCTGCGTGCACGGTGCATCAAATTCAACGAAGAGTAACATGCAACATAGATTTCACACAACTGAACTCTTCAAGCATGAAAATTGTTAAACATACCTGTATTGCCATGTAAGAGAAGTGTCCTAAATCAGCAAACATTGCTTCAGAACCTGCAAAGAAAGATTTAGAAGCTTGTTGTGTTAAATTAAGGAAATTCTAACTCTAACAACATTCCATTACCCCAATGCCAGTAAATGGCTCCTAGCCTCCCAACTATGGAGTATGGGGGTTGGGACGTACACAACCTTGACAACAAATAGGTTGTTTCCGATTGACACTTTGTTGGGATGATTTCTCCCACATCGACAAATTAAAGATGATGTGCACCATAGTAAAGACCGACTAGGTGACTACAAATATAAGGTAATCAGAAGTTTAATAATTTGTAAATATTGGAGACGTAAAAGAGAACCAAACGAGTTCAATTTCAAATAATGCATGGCTTCAAAATGCACCATAGTAAAGACCGACTAGGCGACTACATTTGCAAACATTACAAAAATGAATTTTCACCTGTAATGCACAACAGAACACCTCCCAAAGACATCCATCCACTTATTGTAGTTTTCTTCAGGAACTTGTACATATAATATGGCGAAATAGCTTGATAAACACGTGGATTCCAATGAAGAATATTGTATAACCCAAGACCGCTGATGCATAGTAACCAGATCAAAACTATAGGTGCAAAGACGAATCCCACTCGATGTGTGCCATAGTGTTGCAAGGCAAAGAGGCAGACTAAAATGAAACATGTAATTGGAATAACAGCATCTGCAAATGAAGGTGCAGATAGTATTACAATGTGTTCAACTATAAGGAATTATAAAATCTTTTGGCTACGAGTATAGTCTTAAATAATCATGTGATCCATGAAACTATGACATCGACTAAGTCAAAACTCGTTACTTAGTGCCATTATATACAATTAAGTCATCGTTAGTGAGTTTTCAAATGTGGTGTAATATTATTTGGTTCAAAAAAAATTTATCTTTCGAGATAAATAAAATGTAGTATTTATCTGAAAATCATAGGTTAGCCAAAACGTTAACAAGTTTTCTTTTCACCCTTGTGACAAGAATTTGATTCTAACTACATACAAGAAGTATCACCTCCTTCACCCTTGTAACAAATTCATGTAATATGCTTTTTGGTTTGAAATATTACTATCATCTAAAATTCTTTGTCTTCTAGTTTTTGAGCTATTCATAAGTGTCCTTTTATGTAAACCTATGCTACAATTACTCGAGAATGGAGCTAAGTAACTAACACGGAAATTTTTAAAAGAGTTTTGCCATACATAGAATTGTCGGACTATCTTACACGTTCGAGTATTGGGGATCAGATACAAGAACGTGAGGTAAAATGAAGAATCCATAGAAAAAACATAAACTATCACTTTTATCCCAACTTTTGTCTTTCGAATAACATGTACGGTAAACTTTGTTACTTACATTCACATATGGATCTTTTTCTAAGGTTGATGATTAAAAAAAAAAAAACTACCCTATGTTATTATGTTGTATAAGGGGAACATGAAACACTTCTGAATTTCTATCCAATTCATTATTAAAGAGTTCCATCTAAGTTCGATACTCATCTAACTTTTTACTCTATATTGGGTTTAAGGCTTTGACATTTTTTTTGTTATTATGTTATACTCGTCTCACTATTGACCTCTTTATCTTCCATCATGACACAAAAATTCTGTTTTGAAATGGGAGGAAACTGATTCTATCAAATTCCAGACTACAGGTTTTCAGCATGCTTAATAGGTGGATATTATTCTCCAACAGTCTTTTTCAATATCAAATGATTCCAGACTGGTAATCAAGTTTAAGCCAAATTTATATCAGGTGGACCACCCTAAAAAAAGCTTTCAGAAAAATCAAACACGAGAACAAAAACAGAAGTTTGGAGACAAGTTGCATTTATGCCTATAGAAGCCACCAAGCCAAGAAAAATCCAATACTATGAAACAAAATTCACGAGCAGCGAAAAATGCTGGCTTTTGATTTGTAAAAACAACAAAATATACTACATTCTGAAATGTCATGTTTCTAACGGTATATTTCTATTTCAATACAAAGGTTGGAATTAGTATGGTTTACATTTACATAAATGCACAAAATGCTAGCTTTACATGTTTCTAAGTGTGTGTTTGATATGTTACGAACATCAATTCAGACTAAATCAACAATAAACAACCGGGATCCTTATGCTTAGAAAACATTCAAACATTCAAGTTTAAAACAATATCTAGTAAGAAAAGCCAGAGGTAGAAGGCTTACATTGATGATTCTCATGAGACATCAAGGACTCGAGGCCAGAAACCGCCGTGAAAACTACATAAAAAAAGAATACAACATGAACAGAGGTAGAAAGCAGAACTGAAGAATTATTGCTAATACAACACTTAGATAAAAACTTTAACAGCCCGTTTGGTAATCGGTACTAAATGGTGGGAATAAGATGATTTGTAGTGTAAATTTTCATGATATGTATCATGTATTTCCACGTTAATGAAAGTTTGATCATAAAAAAAAATTTGATCGCAATTTTTCATTACCACCTAATGGTCAACACTTTGGATGGGGTCATGGGAGCAATTGGAGGGAAAAGAAGGGGAAGATTCTGGAAGGATATTTTAGGACGGGAGAGATTTGATGAAGTCCAAATCTCTCCCTTCCTTTCTCTCCTATACTAACAAGTGAGACTTCCCCTATTATTCCCTTGCCTTCCTTTCCCTTTCTGTTTCCCTTCCCCTTCCCTTTCCCCTCCCCCTTCCCCTCCCCTCCCCTCCCCTTCCCTTCCCCTACAAAGTGTAAATGTGCTTCAAGGAAATGCTAATCTTTCTAAAGTCCTTTTTTCCTTTAAAGCAATCCTTGAACAAACATAGAAACATGGGCTAACCACTTAGACATGAATTACTAAATTTGCTCATTAAACTAAATTTCCTACCATTTTTGTCCATTAATAATAAATTTAATTAGGAACTTTCCCATTTTCATACCAAAACAACATAAAACCCATCCCTCGATTTCTCTCCAAATTCTAGCATCCAAAAACATTGTTAAGCTTAAAAACACGGTCTACAGATCGAAATTATACCTGAAATGGCAGGAGTAAGAAGTCCATCTCCAATAACCATACAAGTACCAAGAAGAACCAGTACTAGCAATGCAGTATGCAAGCATCTATGCTTTTCTAACACCATTTTAACTTTAGAATCACTTTTAGTCTCAGGAGGGTGCTCCATTTTATAAGTAGATACATCTTCATCAGATGCCTGCCTGTTTGGCAAAAGACTCACTTTGGCATGCCTACATATTAAGGAATAAAGGGCAAAAGTTCCACCTGAAAAATGTACCAACAAATTTCCTAAAACTTACAATCTCTACTAACAAAAAACAAGATCTAACAATCTAATTGAAGTAATGCAATTCTGGGTAGTAATCAAATCAATCTTTACCTTCACCATTGTCATCTGCTCTAAGAACAATGAAAACATACTTAAACAAAGGAAGTAAAGTAAGAGTCCAGAAAACAAATGAAAGAACACCAAACATTTCTTCATTAGTTTCTGAATGATGAATGTCTTCTGCAAATGTACTCTTGAACACATACAAAGGGGAAATGCTTAAATCCCCATATACTACACCAAGGCTTTGATATGCTAACAACAAAACTGCCCTCCAAGATTTGTCCTACAGAAAAATTCACCCATAAAATCAAATTAAACACAAAGAAATGTAAATATAACCCAAAAATTGAAATGAAAAATGGGTAATTTACCTTATTATTGTTGGAACCCCAGCAATTTCTGTTAGTTTCCATAGTTTTGTGCATAAACCCTTCAACACCCAGAAGAAGAAAGAGAGTTTGGAAGTGGAAAACAAGCTTAATGTGTTATGGAAGCTTCTAGAACATAAATGGAGAAGCAATTTTACGAAATACCCATATGAGAATAGAATCTCCCAAATTCCTACACTTCATTAAAGCAAAGAAAAACTACCATAAAAAAATGTGAAGACAAAGTCTTTTTCAGTAGTGAAAATGAACAAAAGATAGAAAGTTTATGGGGAAAAGAACCCACATTTCATCATCAACTAGCACGTCATCTTAGAAACAACCGAGCAAGGTGATTGTATTAATTCTGGGGAAACATATCATAGATAACAAGATAACATTCATATATTCATATCATATCATATTCAAAAAATATACACAAAACAGAGATTATAACGAATGTGGAGTATGACTTATGTGTCCAATTTAGTATGCTACATAGTTTGCATATATAGTAGTGCATCCACACCAAAACAAAAAAAAAAAATCAGTCAAATTTTTTCTTGATCAAATGTTTAAATTATTTTTTATCTTATCCAAATATTTCTTCAACTTTCTCATAAAATATATATATATATATATATATATATATATATATATATATATATATTAATTTTATTCAATTATTTGATTTTTATTCTATTTGTTTAGGAAGAGATAGAGTATTTGTTAATTGATGGAATACTACTTCACTAAATAGAGTATGTTTAAAGTAGAATTGTTCATTTGGATTATTAGATTACTTTTGAATCAAATATTTTAGGTTGTTGGTTTTGTTTTGAACACCTCTAATTTTAATTTAGTTTCTTTGATATGATACCTCAGACTTTTAGTTAAGGTGATAGTTTATGGATTTAAATTTTAATTACCTTTTAATATTTTTCAAAAAACTATTTCAGCTATATGTTGAAATAATAGAGTAATAGTTGTTAATTTTGCTATGAACTTAACAAAATCGTTTAACTGCTCAATGCTTTTGGCATTTTTCTGCTCCATCTTAAATCTTTTTATAATGTTAATATGAACATTTCTAATCTCTTTCATTTAAACTATTAGCTTCACCCAATTTGATTGAATTTTTAAGAACAATAATGCTAAAATTATATTTGAAAACATTTAAACTCTGAATGTTGAGGCAAATAATGAAAAGGTAATGTTAAATGACGGCAGATATTTGGTGTCTGTAGCACAATCACGTGACCCAACGACAGTTGTGAAACTGGTAAGTAATGCTAAATATGCTATCATACCAAGGCAAAGGAGCTTCCCCACCAAAAATAATGGACTTTTAATACCCCCATCCATTTCCTTCTCTTCACTTGATGGCACTTTCATGTTAAATTTTATATTTGCAAAGCTAAAAGACATACAAGGGTATAGTTGATCATTCAAATCATCGGTTTGATTTCAAATTAGGTGTTTTGGGTTTATGTATTAATGGCATTTTCATGTAAGTTTTTACCTAATTGTCAGTCCCTTTTCAAGTCGGTTCAAATCGAGTTTGGTTACAAGTTTGGGTTATCGGGTCATCGAATCTTTTTTAAACACCGATCTATAACATGGTATCAGAATTCAATTTCTTATTGGACCTTATAACTGATTATTTAATCAAACTATTAATTAAGGGGTGTTTAATTGAATGTTTAAATTATAAAATAGAAACACTAGCTCAAGCTAAATCAAACACTCAAACTTGTAAATTTTGTATGAACCATAGTGCTTATATTATTGCTTGTTTGATTGTATTCTCATTAGTGATATATTCTAGTTTTCAATATTCATTGAAAACTTATCTATCATCGTTATTGGTTTTGTGAAGCGTTTTAGATAAGTTATTTTTGATTGGCTAACCGTACATCAATTGTTGCATTTTTATATCAAAAAGAAGTTACATATGAGGTACTTTATTTAACATTCTAAATTATGGTTATATCATATATGTATTTATAATTAATATGTCTAGCTATTTACTATGCATTTTCTTTTTCAAAGTGCATGTCTAAATAACGAGTTTTAAGTAGGGTCAATCGTTCAGTTTTAGGCCCCAGAATAAAAGATAAAAAAAGACTCTTAAACACTTAAGGCATAATAATTTATATAATACACTTTTTGTTTTGTATTTGTTGATATTTTAACTACTCTTATTTTATATAAAATCTGAATAACTTATATTACATAGCAAAAATTGTAAATTATATATAATTTTGGGCCCTACAAAATTTAGAGCTCTGAGCGAAAGTCCGCTTTACCCTTGCTAATCGACGGCTATGATTTTAAGCTTTCCATTTTTAAAAAAAAGCTTGAATTAATATCATGTGGGGCTATCAATTGGCAGGTTAACATTCACGATCTCGATTTAACTTAATAATCAGAAATCTATTCAAACATGGTAATTATCAAATTTACATGCATGTCATATAGTATATAGGCATGTGATAAAATAAGGAAAAGTCCTAACTTTTTAATTTATTCTTCTATTTAAATTCGGTTCAACAGTCCTATATTAAGTTTTTTGAATATAATTTCCTAACTATCCTTGACAATTTCAAAAATAGAATGCGAGAAGAGACAATCTAGATGTTACAAATATTTTGTGAAATCGTGTCTCAGACTTCCTTTTACTTTATATTTTTTATAAATTGACCCAATTAAAGATGATCTTTTAAAGAGATTATCTCTCACAAATATATATATATATATATATATATATATATATATATATATATATATATATATATATATATATATATATATATATATATATATATATATATAAAGAGATACAAATTGTATTTCTAGGTAAAGCAAAGAGAAGAAAAATACTAGATAAGAATCGAACTCAATACTTTACATGAGGAAAATAATACTTATTCATTACTCTAGTCTAATTAGAACAAGACTTAATTTTCTATATGTACTACTCTTTCTTATTCACTATTATTGTTCCATTTGATTTTTTAATGTTATTTATCGATCACTTTTAATTTGTATTTTATTCTTAATTTATAAGTTAAAATATAGTCAAATAGGATCTTGTTTGATTCATTTCAATGTAAATTATATTAAAATTAATATTTCATAATTTTTATAAAACACTATTTGTGATAGTTACAATTAAATATGTGCATTGATAAACCTATAAAAATCAAATGAGATAATTATGATGAATATGAGTAAATATTACACATGTTAGTGTTAGTATGTACTTGGTGTGAAAAAATAGTATAGTGAAAAGTAGTTGAATGCTTGGAAGTTGAAAGTATGCTCCACGCGTTTCTTACATTAATATTCCACCTATTATTCTTGTAGGAATCAATATATATATGGAGACCAAGACATGTGAGTAGGTGGATCATCGTAAAATAGTGACCATCAAGCAACTAATTACCTATCTACCATTTTTTTTTTTAACATAATATAGATTTTTAATTTATTGAAGTCTTAATCTTTTAAGATTTGTATACGTTTAACGTAAAATTGTCAAATCATTAAGTTTTAAGGGTGACAATGTGATATTGATTACTCCCAATATTGCTTATTTTATAGTTTTGCTTAATTCTACTATTTTGGTCTTTTGCTTGATTTATTTTATTATTTAGGAAAATTTCACATGGTAGCATTCAATTTTCATGAAATGCCAGTGGTAGCACTTTTTAAAGAAAATTCTACATGGTAGCATCCAACTCTTGCATTTAAGTTTTTCGTAGCCTTAAACGTACCAAAACGTTTCTTGACCGTTAAACCCATATAATTTTGAAATTACACTGCCTTCTTTCACATTCGAAGTTCATCCCTCCTTCCTCCTTCGAGTTCACTGCAATTTCACCCGGCATCATTGTTCTTTGATTTCACAGGCCATCTTCCTTCTTCAATCTCACCGGCCATCTCTGCAACACAGCTGCGATTTCACAGGTATTTTTCTTCCTTCTTCCTTTTCTGTGTTTGTTGCAAATGAATACATGTGGAATTTAGGGCATTGATTTTGCTATTTTTGATGCTGTGTTTTCTGTGCTTCGAATTGTTTGAATTCCTTCTTCCTTTTCTGTGCTTGAATTGCAATTAGTGGGGTCATGGTCTTCTTCATCGTTTTCTTCTGGTTTTGACAATTAAAAGCTATTCATGAATTAAAAGCTTGTAATTAGGGCATTAATTTTGCTATTTTTGATGTTGTAAGTAGTTAGAGTTCAGTTAGGGCTTATTGGTGTTGTAAGCTTGCGATGAATACACTGCCTTTTGGTTCTTGATGTTGTAAGCTTGCAATTCCTTTATTCATAACAAATATCAATTGAGGAAGGTACTTAGAATTCAAAAAAGCACAATATGTTACTGAATTTTTTGAAATGTAATGAATTTTTTGAACCTGAGTTAGGGCTTTTTGAACTTGAGGTTTGAATTCAATAATGAACTAAGGCTTTTTGAATTGTTGATTTCAAATTGCAAAATGCCTAAATATGTGGTTTACGTTTTAAATGGTTATGTGTTGAAGTAGACTTGGATATAGATGATAAGGATAAAGTAACTTTGCTAGATTTGGTAATGGAATGGGAAGATGAGTGCATTAAAACAAACAAGCTTATACCTAAAAATCCCTCATTTGCATATGTTTGGAAGATGAATCATGTTAAACTAAATTGTGATCAAGACCTAATAACCATGTTTGAGAGGTTCAATGACAATGAAATGATTTTTATTTTGGTTGGTGCACTTGAAGAGGAAAGTAGTCTCATGAAATCGGTTAGGAGTCTTAGGGATTTGCAAGCGTCACTATAAAATGGGCAGCTACTAAGCTAATGGATGACATTAGGGCAAACAATGACATCTCTGGGAGGACTTTAAATGAACTATTGCAGTCTAGGTTTAGGGTGAGTTTGAAGACTAGCACATTGTATAAAATGAGGACATTGACATTGAAAGAGATTAACGGAGGACATGATGAGAGTTATGGCTACTTACCTGGTTATGTAGAGATGGTGAAGCAAACTAATCAGCGCTCTGTTGCTATTTGTGCATGGGAAGCAGAAGACTCCATTGAAAGGCCTTTGACATTCACTAGCATTTTCATTTCTTTTAGAGCTAAAATTAGTGGATTTGTCAATGGTTGTAGATGTTTAATTGGGGTTGAGGGTGCACATGTCAAAGGTCAATATGGAGGCACACTCCTTTCAGCTATTGCTCTAGATGGTAATAATCAGCTATTTCCTATTGCTTGGGCTATTGTTTCTGGTGAAGATCAAGAAACATGAAAATTTTTTGTGTGGCACTTGAAGTACATACTAAAAGACAGTGGTAGAGGTGATGATTGGACCATCATATCTGATAGACAGAAGGTCAGTTATTCATTTATAACCTTAGCACTTGTTTATACATAATTATGCTCATAAATTACTTGTGCAGGGAATTGAGATAGCCTTGAATGAGCTATGGCCAACTGCTGGGAGGAGATATTGCTGCAAGCATTTATCTGCAAACTGGAAGAAAAAATATCTGGGGCCGTTGATGTATGCACTATTTTGGAGGGCTGCAAATGCCACTTCTCTATTTAAGTTCAAGAAAGATATGGAAGCCATTGACGACGCGAACCGTACGGCAAGGGAGTGGCTTGCAGATATTGGAGATCAATCAAGATGGACAAAGTATGCATTTGACCATAATGTTAGTTGTGACGAGAACAAAACGAACTTTGTTGAGAGCTTCAATGCAACTCTTGGAGTTGATAGGTGCAAACCTGTTTTAACACTACTTGAGGGTAATCTATGCTTTAAACTTTCTTGTTATAAATCATAAATTTCTTGCTTTAGAACTTGAAATCCATGAAGTTGAATAAGGCGCATTTGTGTGATAGGTATAAGGAGGATAACTATGGTAAGGATGGCCACAAGAAAGGAAAAGAGTGAAAACTGGATAGACATTGATTTATGTCCTAATATAGTGAAGAGAGTGAAGTCCCTGATTTCAGACTCAAGAACATGTAAGGCTTTCAATTCTGGTGATGGATTTTATGAGATTAAAGATGGTAATCCACCTTGTCTGTGAACTTAAATGACAGAACATGCATGTTCAACGCATTGCAACTCACTAGGATCCCTTGCAAGCATGCTGTGAGGGTCATTCTACATTCAAGCCAAGATCCCATAAGGTTTTGCAGTGATTGGTACAGTTGCAAAATGTACAAGCAAGCATATGCAAGCACTATTAGATCTATTCCAGACCCTGAGCATTGGCCAGAGATGCAGTTCCCACTAATTAAGCCACCAATGATGAAGAGAGCAATTGGAAGACCTGCAAAGAATAGAAAGAGGGAAGCAGAAGAAGAACGAAAGGGGAAAACGTCTAAGACTGTGAAGTGTAGTAGAGGCAAGGAGTTTGAACACAATGTGAAGACTTGCAAGGGTGGATTGACGGCTAAGCAAAAAAAGGGTAAAAAGACGATTTCTACGCCGTCATCTTCAAAAGCATCCTAAATATAGTTATGTAAATACGTCTTAGTGCTAGATATGTATTAGTGCTTAGAAGGCACCTTTTGAACTAGTGCTTGGAAGACTCATATGTACTAGTGCTTTAAGTAAATATGTATAAGTGCTAATTAAGTAAATATGTATTAGTGCTTGGAAGACACCTTTTGAACTAGTACTTTGCAACTTTGAACTTTGATAATATGTATTAGTGCTAATTAAGTAAATATGTATTAGCGCTTGGCTACTTACCTTTTAAACTTTATAATGCCAACAATTTGAATGAAAATAAAATTATTACAATATTTATGGGCGTTAATGAATTAAACGGTGATTAGACATTAAATTGGTGAATTTAAAGTTAACATTTTGACTTAAACAAAAACTCGATGCTACCATGTGGAAAAAACTTACAAAATGATGAATTAAACGTAATTTAACAAGAATTTAACGGAAAATGCTATGGCAATTAGTTTGTGCATAAACTGGATACTACCATGTGGAATTTTCTTTAAAAAGTGCTACTACTGGCATTTCATGAAAACTGGATGCTACCATGTGGAATTTCCCAATTATTTATTATTATGCTTTGTTTTTCTTTTCTTTTTTTTTCTTTCTTATTCATTACTATGAGGTCGTCTAATTCCTTTCATTTCAATATACTTACAACTATGTTTTTAATAAATGAATTTGCTATTATCAATTACATTTCTTCTCATAGTTTATTGTTTATATTAATGCTACAGAGAGAGAAAAAAAATTGACAATTTTATTATTTAAAAAATTGATTTGGAGTATTTTGACATTGTATTCACATATTTCTTTTTGTTGTAAAAAATAATAACCATAAAATATAGTGTAGTCCGTAGATATATTTGGGATACCAACTTCACCTAACAATTACATTTAATATTATGTTTTTGTATCAATTAATTTTAATACTATAAGCAAGTCATATTAACTTTCAATTTTTTGAAATAATTATTTATATTATAAAATAAACAAAAGGTTCATATGCATAACATTTAAAATTTTAAATTGGATTGCATGCATGCATGCATGTGATCGAAATAATCCTACTTAATATTCGCTCCGATTCTTTTTAGTTGTCCCATTTTTTTATTTGGGCAGTTCATCTTTATTGTCCCATTTCCATTTTAAGACATACACTTTTGGGTGTGTCTCCTTATTTTTTAATATTAAAAATACCTAATGTTGCACATAAGCTTACTATTTTAGGTGGTCCTCTTATTTTCTTAATAGTATTAATACACAATTTTACACATGTGTCTACTATTTTAGGCGGTCCTCTCATTTTCTTAATTTTTGTATACAAATCAATTGAAACAACTAAATTGAATTGGTGGGAGTAGCAACCATTGATAATATATACCATCGTAATTATTATACTTGGTGTATTACGCTCATAAAAAATATAATTAGAGTTTAAGAAAAATAAAAAAACGACAAATTATATCTACAAAGAAGAATAAAAAAAATAAGACTATAAAACTAAATAATTCGGGTCCTATATAATATCTTCTACTCTCGAACAGATTATGACATTTATTATTATTTATAATTATAAGTAAACATTTTTTTTTACGAAACCAGCTCTTTTTTCGTTTTAGTTGTTTTGAAAAGTTTTTTTTTTCTTTAAAAAAAAAATTTTGAAGTCAAGTATTCGAAGATTGATATATTTTTCTTAAGAAAATTATTTCCAAGGAAAAAGGTAAAAGCAAAGCCATTAATTTAGTTAGCTGGAGATCCTGATGTAACATCTTACTTTCCATCTTAATTATGAAATCATTAATAAAGGATTTGAGAATGACTTTATTTGAAAATAACAAGATTTGGGAAGTCATTCTCAAATCTTCATCTTTAACCACTTCTAAAATATTGGTGCATTTGACTCAAATCCGAATTTGAAATATTTTTATTTGTCAAACACTAAATTTGATTCAAATCCATACTTTCAAATGAAATCAACATTCCCAAACATAGCATAAGAGTATTTCAACACAACCAAACACAAAAAACTAGTACTCCTACGATGTGAAATATTTAGTACTCTTGCGGTCCGTTTGGTTAGTGCTATTAAATGGAGGTAATGAGAATGATTTATAGTGTAAAATTTCGTCAAAAGTTCGATATCATTCCCATGGTAATGAAACTTTGATCACAAAAAAGTTTTTTTGTGTACAAATTTTCATTACCTTCTAATACCACATCTCCCAATAATAATGCATTGGAATGAATTTTATGAAGAAAATGAGATGATTGAAGTTAGACAAGCATGGCCATTAAGATAGCAAAGAGATTTTTCAACTAAAATTACAATAGCTTTTCATTCCCATTACCACCGTTTATTACCACCTACCAAACGGCCCGTTGGCTCCATTGGCAAAGCAACATTTAAACGTTAAATGTAAGAGTTTTTTCTATGTAATAATGTAGGTATCTCAATAGGATAAAGTCAGGGCCGTTTCTCGAGTAGTTTTAAGGTGCAAGGTGCCAACTTATGAAGGGACTTAAATTGTGTTAATCCTTATTATTAAAAATTAGTTTGTTCTTAAGTACTTTATCATTATACCATCTTAAATGAGTATCTTTATTTGACATTGATGTGATAGAAAAAAAGAGAAATTATATTATGCATATTTGAAGAAAAAAGAACCAAAACTTTACTTATAAAAGGGTTTTTTAAAGTTTTGCTATTAGGTCATGACAATTCGTCTCATAATCTCACCGCGGTTCACTCGTGTGGACAAGGGATACCCGTGAGCTCGGGCCCACAAACCCACGGGTCAAGAGTGTTGACTTGCACATATACTTGGTGAGGTTTATTGTTTTCCAAAATCATATGGTAGTAGAAAGATTAGCTTTCGCCTAGGGTCCAAAAATTATAAGAAACAACACTGGAACCCCTTTCTCCTTATAAATTTGATATATATTATACGAAAAGAAATGAAAACTTTTTTATATATTGTGCAACAAATTCAAAAAAATTTGTCATGTCATGTATACTCAGAGAAATAATTTGTGTTGGAGATCAAACTTGTTGGTAGTAATACTTGACTTATGACCATCCAAACAATAAAAATAATTTATTACAAAATTATGACTAATTTGTATGTTTACAATAAGTAATCAACCAATCTTTGTGACAAATTTACTTGAGCTAACAAGAAATAGAAGTTGAATATGTTAGCCTGACATGTTAGTTTAGACTCTTTGAATATATTGGCTTGATTTGTAGGCCTTTACCTTAACTAGATTTGACAAGTTTGGTAAGACGATCTTCAATCTCAAGCATCCTACTTTTATGTCATTTCATGATAATGAATTAAATTTACAATAAACTACCATAAGTCCACCAAATACAAATGTAATAGGCTAAGGGGCAGTCGATCATGCCTAAATCATAGTCTGGATATTATTTTATCAAAAAAAGTTATTAAAAATTGTGAAACATATAATCCAAGTTGAAGTGGTTCAATTAAACTATTGTACACCTGTGGTCATGGTGTTCGATTCACCCTATAGTCCCATATTGGGACGTCCCTGATTAAATTACTGTCCAACTTATTATATTCAACATCTTATTAGTCTCAAATATTCAATTACAATCCTATCAGTTCAAGTGGTTCAATTAATATTTTGAACACTCTAACGGTTTAATTAAGGCTTTGAACTTAAGATCAAGAAAAAACAGGTATACAATATGACTAATTAGACTATATTAAATATTAATTATGTTATATTAGTTAAAATAAAGCAAAAGGTAAAAGTAGAGGACACTCCTACTATCTCGTATTAGGCAAGGTCCGGGTGGAGGGTTTTCTTTTTTTCCTGAAAGATGCGGACAAATCATACTCGTTCCCCTAAGAAGGGAGTAAAGAGAGATGTGCGCAGTCAAGAAACCCCCCGATTGATACCTGCACTCAATAAGGGTCCAATTTCAAATATTCTGCTCCACATACAAATGCTCTATCCATTAAACCACATGCATTTTTCGTACTAGTTAAAATAACGCTTTGAAAGGAAATAAGAATAACCAATAAAGGTTGCAAATTAAAGAATAAGGAATGATAAAAAAGGGTGGTAAGTGATGAGATGGGGCAAAGCATGTGAAGTTCATTCAATTCTTTATTCCTATGCATGCCAAACGAGAAACGACCATACTCTTCTCCTGTCCCATTACAAACTACAATAGTGTTACTAGTCTACTACACATGTCTTTTTCCATTTCTTTCTCCCTTTTATTTTTTGACTTTTTTTTATTGCTCTTTAAGGAAAGTTTTTTAATGTGATTCCTTTTTCTATATTTTTTTTTAATTTGCAACATATTATTTAAATATGTAAGAAATTTTTGAGTTGTTTATATAGGGTAAACTTAAAGAAATAGAGAGATTATAAAAATAAATAAGCTAATATCAACTTTTCTCACGTTGATAAATATTAAAGAAATGTGTGTATTTGATTTAAAAGGGGATGCTAGCTATTTTTGTGCTTTACCAAATTAAAAATTGTTTGGTCGATTAGCTATATCTTTTTAACTAGGTCAAAATCTAATAAAATTCACATGCTTTTTCTATACTTATCTTTTATGTAATTCTATCTCCCTAACATTATTTCTAGCTCATTATCACGTGTCTCCTTATATTTAGATGTTTGACCCTCCTTACATAAATATCTAACTTTAATTAATACTGCGTATACAACAATCAATCCTATGAAATATTTATATATATTTTATAAAAAAATGGTAACGATAATTATAATGGTAGTGATAGTGATAAATGAGAATACATGAATGCAGTGTGCCCATGCAAGCGTTGAAGCGCATGAGCCATGATCATGTAGTGATAATATACTTCTATGTTCAATCCAACCCGTCGTGAATTTGCGGACGACAAAGAAAAATGTATTAAGAAATTGGCATAGATTGCCTTAATTTCTTAGTTGTAGGAGTATAAATGAGGTCCGTGTCAGTACTCAGTACAGACAAATGAGCACAGTCGTGCATTAATCTAGTAACGTAGTGGCTAGTGCAGACAGTACAGGAATGGGTTTCATCCCAAGCCCTACGTGTTTACTCTATTTTTCTTTTTAGTTTTTCCTAATAAATTTGTTTTATTTCACCCTCTCTTTTTAATTACATATTTAAATTTTTTTATATATTACATTTTCCATAAAATATCCATTTATTATTTTTTTATTTACCGCAAAATATCTATCAGACAAATTTATTGAGATAGAGTGAGGATTAATTTCATCGTGTGCGACTGTATGCTTAGTTAAGCCTGTAGTATTATGTCTTGTTCAATGATCCAGTTCTATGTTATAATCCCCATTCAAACTAGAATGCATGCTCTTGCATATTTGCAATAAATTGGTTTTCAATACGAAAATATAATTGGATTATTTGTCAAATAGTTGAGTGTTAGTTGACTTTTTTATTGACTTGTTTGATTAACTAGAAATTATTTGTTGTTTCTGTTGGCGTTTAATCTAGTTGTTTTGGAAAATATTTGATGAAATTAGATATTAGTTGTTAACTATGTTTACTAGAAATAAAAATTAGTCCAACAAAAAAAAGTCAATAGAAAAAATTAACTAAAGTAACTTAAACTGGCTAAAAATCATTTAACAAACATATTTTTATTATTAACTAACTAACAAGAGCAAAGTCAAGTAAAAAGACATATGAAGTATTCACTCCATTTTTTAATTTTTTTTTTGTTTTAAATATTTCACTTTATGAACAGAGAAATTTGACCAAAGCTTTTAGGATGTATTTAGAAGGTATAAGCTACAAAATTAATAGTTTATTCAAGTTTGATAACCATTTTGTCTAAAATTATAAAATTTTCCCACTTTGAAACTTAGCTTTTTTTTTTTTGAAACGATAACATTAGAATTTTAGTTTGCATTTCTATACTTATAATATAATTATTTGCAATTGAGTATCAATCAACTAGGCAATATAATCAAGTTAAGTATATCGACTATTTAACTCTATAATTTAAAATTCTAATTTCGGTCTTATTTGCATTGTGAAATTTTACTTGGATTAATCTTGTTTTATATAGGATTTCAAGACGTTTATTGAGGTGTATATGACAAACGATAAATAATTGATAGTTGATTGAAGTAGTTGATTTGACCAATTAATTTTGAACACGCAAATAGAAGCAACATGTTCTAAATTAGCTTATTTCAATAAGTTAGTAAACCAAATACTATATTTAAATGGTTTGACCATTCAACCATCAAATAAGTTAAAAATACTAAATAAAGTATTTTATCAAACACTCTATTGCGAGGACCATTTGTAGTTCTTTGATCAATCCAACAATTATTCATCATTGACAAATTGGCATGTTATCGAATGTTTTACAGAGGGATTCTTTAGCGGTGATTGAAGAATATTTTGTGTTCATGCACAAACATAACATGCGTGACACTACAAGAATTTGAAGAATAACAGAATAAGAATGTGATTAGGGGGCCGGGGTTCCTTTTGTTATTATGTCTCTAATCAAACAAACTATATATTGTTAATTAATTTATTCGTATCTTAATCATATTCCAATGGGCAATATTAAAAAATTATTCCTATGGGCTATGACTGACGAATCTTAATTCTTTAACTCTCATTTTTAGTTTATGATTATGACTACTTATCAAAATAATGTCCTTACTAAAAGAGTCGATGAAAGGCGTCCGGTTGTGACAATTTGTCACATAAATACCCCATGAATTCACTCCTATGGACACATTTGTGGGGCATCCGTAAACTCGGACACTCTTTTTCAAAATCATATAGTATTAGGAGATTTACCTATCAAGTATTATATATAAGTTTACAACCTACTCTTTTAGCGATATGAAATCTTCCTCACAAGTGAAGCTTTTCCAACAAAAGAAATATTAACAGTAACCGTTAGAATATATAACATATTTCAGGCTTCAATTCTCAGTTTAAACTTTTAATTGAGTTAGTTTTTTTTGCTAATAAATTATATGCTTTACATGTTTTCTTAACTTAATTGAACTTATTTCATCATAAACTATACTAGTATAAAACAAAGGATATTTATTAAATGAATTTTAGGCTGATTTTTTGATGAATTTTGTCTTTTAACATGTTGGTCTAAAATGTAAATAAATATTTTGTCGCCAGCTAAAAAGTTAGCTTTTAAAGTAAAATTGTTAACTTTTTTTAATAGTTTTGGGTTTGTTAGGTTACTTTTCCTGTAATAAACAATTAATAACCAATACTAAATTTACAAAATATATTCTTAAACATTGACTTATCCAGCAAGCTAAAAAACTAACAAAAATAAACAACACTTTCAACTTTCAAATAAACCAGCTAAAAAGTCAACAACCAACAATCTTTTACCAAGCAATCCAAAAACCTTAATATCTTCACTACCTTGTAAAACGATGATTAGCACGTACATTATATTCCAATCACTGATCTTAGGTTTGAGCATCGGCCACTGGTTACTGGCTAGCGAGTAAACCCGAATTTTTATTTAAAACGGTGTAAATTCTGAATTTTACTAAACAGTTTAATTATATTATTTAAAATATCCAATTTAAATATTTAAATACTCATTATTCTTGAGACGATTTCCCAGATTTGCTCTGACTAAAACGGATGCAGCCCAAATATTGGTAGCTTTTTGGACTTTGTACATGGGCCCTCGATCTTGATTTAACTCTTCTCAACCGTTTAGCCCAATGGAAAAGCTAATAAGATACGACATTTCTACAAGTCTAGTTACTCAAGTATATACTAGTTAAATAGTAATGTATCGTACATTAATTTATTTATGTATTTTCAATAAGATAAATGTATTACTTTATTCAATACAAATGGTTTACATAAGAATACAAGAATAAGTTACTATATTAATAATAATCAGCGGCGAGTTCAGATATAAATATAGATTTTAGTTGCACAAATTTTATTATGTATCAATCTTTACTCTCCATTTCACTAATCTATATTTTTATTTTTTTTACTTTATTAAACCACACTTTTCCTTTAAAGGGCGTATTTAGATCAAGACTGACATGGCTATGACCCGGGTCATGAAAAATAAAATAGTATGTTAAATTGATGTTCAATGTTCGAAATTATGAAAGTAATGGGGATATTTATTAATTTATATAAATTTAATTTTTTAAGTTTTATCATAATATTTATTTATGAATTTTTATTTATTTTCTCTAATACAATGAGATATCATACAATATTAGCCCAGATAAATAATTTATCTGGATTTTCCCCTATTTTCCTTACTCTCCTCCTCAAACATACTAGTATTTGAAATTTCTTCAAGGCTAAGGATACTTATTATTGCTATTTATGTATGGAATATCTTTTCCAAGGAAGATCACTAACTTTTTTCCGCTTCTACTTTTACTAGTACATCAGTACAACTTTTCCGCCTTTAGGTT